>NW_024100530.1:442500-690000 GCF_016545835.1 Crotalus tigris | reverse complement strand
ATGTTATGCACTAGACTGCTAATGTCACAAGAGGTTTCCAAACAATAGGTCACAGAAAAAAACAGGAATCGGCTACATAGTGAATTATATGCCTCTGCACTATGACCCTAGTACCCAAATCAGGGACTACCAATCATAGCAGGGGCACAAGATTTAAAGGAGAAATCCCCCGAGTCTGGAACTGGTCTAGTTTTACATCCTAGAAATCCCTCCTAGCAATACTATATAAATGCATGATGGGAAGCAATCGCTTATGAATCTTGTTGCAAGAATTGGACATGTCTAATCCAGGGGTAGGCAACCTTGGCTCTTTTATGACTTGTGGACTTCAACTCCCAGAATTCCTGAGTCAGCATGGCTGGTTCAGAAATTCTGGGTAGTCATAAAAGAGCCAAGGTTGCCTACCCCTGGTCTAGTCTAACAAACAGAAGGACTAGAGGTGATTTGATAGGGCTGATATCTGAGGGGTTGCCACAAAGAAGAGGGAGTCAAGCTATTCTCCAAAGCATCTGAGGGCAGGACAAGAAGTAATGGAGGGAAGCTTATCAAAGAGAGATTCAACCTAGAACTAGGGAGAAATTTCATGACAGTGAGAACAATTCATCAGTGGAACAGCTTGTCTTCAGAAGTTGTGGGTGCTCCATCACTAGAGGTTTTCAAGAAGAAACTGGACAGCCATTTGTCCAGAATGGTATAGGGCAGTGGTTCGCAACCTTTCTAATGCCGCGACCCCATAATACAGTTCCCCATGTTGTGGTGACCCCCCAACCACTTATACATCACCGGGTGCCAGGGGCGTGGCCAAAGAAAAGGGGGAAAAAATGGCGGACAGCCTTGTTTGGCAACCCCCGTGAAATGGTCGTTCAACCCCAAATGGGGTCCCGACCCACAGGTTGAGAACCTCTGGTATAGGGTCTCCAGGATGGGCAAGGGGCTGAACTAGAAAGCCTCCAAGATCTCTTCAACACTATTATACTGTTACTGTTACATTTTGGCAACAGCATAGTGGTCAATTCTGACAGTATCCTTCATTTTGCATGGATACCCTAACAAAATATTCCCTCCTAGAAAACCCGTGCAGTCAA
This sequence comes from Crotalus tigris, assembly GCF_016545835.1. Classification (NCBI taxonomy): domain Eukaryota; kingdom Metazoa; phylum Chordata; class Lepidosauria; order Squamata; family Viperidae; genus Crotalus; species Crotalus tigris. The sequence goes on along the minus strand of NW_024100530.1, from coordinate 688,915 downwards.
GGTGGTATCACCAAGATGGTATCACTTAAACATATTAAGCTCCCTATCCACCTTTTCACCTCCCTCTTGAGATCAACTGAAATGAGTTATTACCAGGCTGATGGGTAAAGTAACGTGTCCACTGCATACACATGACTAAGTCACTCTGTTTATTAGTAATTAGGTTTATTAGTTGATTTTCAAGAGTATTCCAACAACACAATGTAATGCATAACAATCACATTCAGCTTTAACATCAGGAGAGAGGATCAACACGGTGCTCCTATATTTTAAATTACCACATCGTACATACAGAGTTGCAAACAATTCCACATAGCTAGAACTATTAAAATAATCAAAGCCCCTTCAAAGACCCACATTCAGAAGCAAACGGAGATCTTCAAAGGCAATGGCAGACAGACACGCACGCACGCACACATGTAGGAGTGCCAGTTATTCACTCCAGCCAGACACTTGTGTTTTGGAAAACAGTGACACAGGTGACAAGAGTAGCAGCTGCTGTGTTTCTCGTGCACTAACTCCCTGTTGGAAAACTCTTTCTGCTGCTTGATCATTATCTATCGTGCAGCTTGCAAAAATGCAGAAGCCTTGCAGGAGAAAATTGCTTAGCACTCCCCAGGCTAGAAAAACTGGAAGCCTGCTGGTCATCGCTGCTGGTTGCAGGGCTGGCAGTCCCTTGTGGTCACCACAGAAGGGAGGTATCCTATATTAGCAGGAGAGATGGAGAGAGAGTCATAAGCAACTCTACCTAGACCTGAAGGCATAATAAATGTGTATAAAGGTGTGCAAGTGACAGTGCAGTACTGTCAGCCAAGTGGTCTCTGCTGTCCCAGTCCACCCTCTGCTTCAGCACCAGGAAGGGGGAAATGGACTCTTGCCCTTTTCGGAACCACAGCAAACAAGGTGTGTCTGGCAACAGACATATTTCCTCCATGCACCTGGCTGGTGATTTGGTAATACACAGATGCCTTAGCCGGCAATACTGCATCTATAGGGAGCATCTGATCTTTGCCAACCCATCTTTGCCAACCCGTTGTTAGAGGATAAGGGTGTTAAAGCAAAACATCATTTCTCACACGGGGACAAATGAGGAAGAGACAGGAGACAGTTACAGGTAGCCCTCGACTTACGACCACAATTGGGCCCCCAAATTTCCGTTGCTAAGCGACATGGCTCTTAAGTGGATTTTGCTCCATTTTATGACCTTTCTTGCCACAGTTGTTACATTAGTAACACAGCTGTTAAATAAATCTAGCTTCCCCCATTGACTCTGCTTGTCGGAAGGCCATCCCAGGGGGAATCACTGCCAAGAATCGGAATTTTGATCTTGTGGCTACGGAGATGCTGCAACGGTCGCAAGTGTGTGTTTGTGTGTGGGGGGGGGGGGGAACACAGTCCTGAGTCACTTTTTTCAGTGCCTTTGTAACTCCCAGTGGTCGCTAAATGAATGGTTGTAAGTTGAGGAACACCTGTAATGAGGTTGAACGCTTACAACTGTACATCATTTGTGGCTTACCTTTGCATTCTACGATCTGCCCTGATAACCCAGTTCCTGGCATGGAACAGGGCTGGATGTCAGGAATGCCAGCGTGACGTAGCTATTAGGATTCTAAAGGGAAAATATGTTAGCGTGTTTTATATTTTCCTGGACATTTCATGACCAGGATGTTTCTCCTTGAGTCCTAAGAATGTACAAGGTAAGAGGTAGAGAATATAGCCCATGCAGAGAATATTTGTAGCTAAGATTGAACTGTAGAGTCCTTGGGGCATTCTAAGCTTGGTTGTTTGCTTGTAGATGTTTCATTACCCAACTATATAACATTTTGAGTGCTTGCGAGTGTGGGGTTTGCACACTCCACTCACTAGCACTGATGAAGTTACCTAGTTGGGTAATGAAATGTCTGCAAACAAACAACCAAGATCAAAGAGCACCAAGGACTCCAGACAATAGCCCATGTACTGCACACCTGAATTGTGTCTTCCCCTTCTACATACATACCTAAACAAATACAAAATACATATATATAGTGTGCCGTAACTGGATCACTGTGGTTATAAAGCTAGCTTCATAACTGAAAACGGTTAAGATCTTCCTTTCTTCTTTGATAAATGCATTACTTGTTCACTTCTGTAAAATCAACCCACAGCTGTTAAGAACATACACCGAAAACTGAAATCAGTAAAAGTCACAGCAAGTATTAAAAATATAGAAGAATCACCATAAGCAACTACATCTCCATGGTATGTTTTCCAAGGAAAGAAAAACCCAAGAAATCTTAGAAAAATTAGAAACAGTTTAGATAATAGGGGAAAATACCTGATGAATGCCTCTAATCATTTGTAAGATGAAAAAGTAATATATTAAACAAAACATAGATAGAAACAGAATGTAAAAAGCCTTATCTCGTAACATGGCATTTTATGCCAGCCGTCAATTTTGACTGGTGCCAATATTTGTATTGAAGGCTGCCTGTTGCAATTTACGATTGAGTAATATTACAGTACCATATGTTAATGCAATCAGTACAGCCATTTTGTGAATTCATTTGCAGCATCGTCTCACTAGAACATCCTGACACACACCGGCTCAATTGCAAAGTAGTGCTCAAAAGTTGAAGTTTTCATATTTTAATTGGTTAAGACAATAAAACATACTTTTAGGGTTCAAATAAATATTCAATGAATATACGGGAAAAAACCTCAATCCCGCAGAAATCAGAATCCGCTGTAATCAGAAGACGCTCAGATTAAGATTGTATGTTACTCTTTAGTTGACTGTCATCGAGAACTAGGAAGGACACTTACGTTTTTTCCTGTGTTCTACTAGACCCCTGGCCTGTTTTGCTGAACATTTTGCAAACCAGTTGTCCCCAAGAAGAACTGTCACCTCATTGGTGTGCACAAGTCTTCCTGGCATGAAAGCAAGAGGACCAAAAGGAACCTATCAAAGTAACAACAGAAAAGGAAGGCAGTGAAAAACAATCTACGGAGAGAAATTTCATTTGTGGGCAGTTCTACCTTCATGCTACAAGCCTTAATGTTTCAAAAAAGAAAGGACTACAGGTAGCCCTTGACTTACAATCATTCATTTAGTGACCGTTAGAAGTCACAACAGCACTGACAAAAGTAACTGATCATCATTTTTCACACTTGCAATCCACGGTCACGTGATTGGTATTCAGGGGCTAGGCAACTGGCATGTATTTATGACGCTTGCAGTGTCCTGCGTTTACGTGACCACCATTTGCGACCATCGGTCAGTGGGGAAGCCAGATTCACTTAACAACCGTGTTATTAACTTAACAACTGCAGTGATTCATTGACAGTTATGGCAAGAAAGGTCTTAAAAGGGACAAAACCTAGGTTAACAAATGAACAAAAAATTGGGGGTGAATTGTAGTCGTAAGGCAAGGAGTACCTGTGTCATTTAATTAAATCTATCGTGCTTTCATAACTATCTCAGAGTCGTTCGATATATTTTGCAAAACTCTTAATTAGATGTATATCTCACTTGCCAAGAAGACTAGCAGTGTATCATCTAACTGCACATTTCACAGATCATCTCTATCACCAAGTCCTGACTAGTGAGCTAATCATGTTCCGATATGCTTGATGCTACCCAAGCAATTACTTCTAAGCAACAAGCTTTCTCGCCAGAATAAAAACTTTTCCCGAATTAAGATTCTCTCAGTGTAAACTATTTTATATAATCAATAACCAAGACTTAAAAGCTTTTTTTTTTTTTTTGTCTTTCGCTTCACAGGAAATTGTTGTCTATTGCAAATGAAATTACAGACTTCATAAAATGAGTACCAAATATGAATATTATCAAATAGGGCAGACTTCATAGTACGTTGTCAACATTTTGGGAGGCCCAAAAAGGAAAAAATGCCAGAATCAGATCCAAAGAATGAGGACAACAGGTAAGTTGCAGCTTTAGAAGATTTATTCAGGTCTATACACAAGAAGTAGCATGGTAGCTCAACTGTTAAGACACTGGGTTGTCGGATGGAAAGCCAGCAGCGCAGGTTTGAGACTCGAGCACCACACGATGAGGTGAGCCAACCTAACAGTTTGAAAGCATGCAAAGGCAAGTAGATAAATGGGTACCACTCTGGTGGGAAGGTAACAGCACTCTGTGATGTCATGCTGGCCACATGACCGCGGAAATGTCTTTGGACAGCACTGGTTCAATGTCTTTGAAAGGGAGATGAGCGTCATCCCCTATAGTCGGCAATGACTAGCGGAGTAAAATCCGTAGGGACTCTCCTTTACCTTGTTTTATACACGTGACTCTGGTCAACTAAAGTTCAACCCTAAATGAGCAGCAGATAAGGGTCACTAGGATTCAGGAGGAGGTGGACCTGGAGTGCTTGTGGGAATGCAATGATTCTAAGCTGCTGATACATTTAACTCTGCCTCCCGAGCTCTGCCCCTTCTGCTACACATATATTTGTTTAAGGCGATCAAGAATTAGATAGCCTGTGTTCAAATCTGCTAGTTGGTTCTAGACTACCATGCCTATGAAAGATAAGCACACAAGATGAGGCATAAAAGCAAGCAAGAGACAGATACTAAACTGTACCTACCATGACATCATATGAAAGTTTGTCTGGCAGCGTACTGAGTCTGTCCTGAAGTGCTTCATAGTCACTCTCAACCTTCTTCCTACAGGAAAGTTCAGACAAACATACTGTCAATTCTAAATCTTAATTAATTTTATGAACATAGAAATATATTACACACATTTCTAAGCTGAGACTTGAACCAGACTTTACATGTTATGGTGACAAACTGCCACAAGTAATTTGGGTTGGAAGGGTGGGAAGTTCTGGGGCATTTTTCCATCTTTTTTGTAAATATGATGTCTGTGAGTACAGGTAATCCTTAACTTACAACCGCAATTATTCCCAAAATTACCCTTCCCAAGCTGGACAGTTATTAAGTGAATTTTGCCCCATCTTGCCAAGCGTTCAAATTTTGATCGGGTGCCCATGGGATGCTGTAACAGTCATAAGTCACTTTTTTCAATGTCATTGTAACTTTGAACTGCCACTACTAAATCAGGGGTCTTCGAACTTGACCCTTTTATGATTTGTGGACTTCAACTCCCAGAATTCCTCAGCCAGCATGCCTGGCTGAGGAATTCTGGGAGTTGAAGTCCACAAGTCATAAAAGGGCCAAGTTTGAAGACCCCTGCCCTAAATGAATGGTTGTAAGTCGAGAACTATCTGTAATGAAAGGAATTCTATCAAGGGATATTCTCCAAGCCCGCAAACTGTTTCTTAAAACATTGCAATGCAGCCTCTAGATCAAGGGGAGGCAACCTCGGCGACTTTAAGACCTATGGACTTCAACCCAGAATTCTCCAGCCAATTCTGGCAGTTGAAGTCCCTAAGTCTTTAAGCTGCCAAGGTTGGATACTCCTGATCTTGATTTCAACCACTTTGTATGACTCTTCATAGGACGTACACTTGAATGGGCTTTCTCATTCTGTCTCAGCAAAACCAGAATAAAGGAAGAAACAGTTCACAGCGAATCAATTCCATGCCCTTCTTTGTAGGATCTACTGCAGGGGTCTTCAAACTTGGCCCTTGGCTGGCTGGGGAATTCTGGGAGTTGAAGTCCACAAGTCATCAAAGGGCCATGTTTGAAGACCCTTATCTACTGCCTTGCACTGAGGTAGGAAGTGGAAGTGAAAGATGGGGAAATGTGTGAAATGGCTTCCAAAAATTAAGCCCCTCTTCTTTGGGGGCTCAGCTGAACCTCTCAGAACATCAGCTGGGAAGAAAAGGAGAGCAGTGCTGCTCCCTGTGGAGAAATCTGAACATCAGATTTCATTATAAAGGTTCTGCAGCAGTACAAAAATGTTTTGTTTTGTTTTAAAAAAAAAAGCTTGATTCCAGCAGCACCAATAGACACCAATATAATATCCATCTTAGTGGAAATCAATGCAGCCTCTGGATTTTAAATAGTAGAACAACATATTAGCTCTAAACTGTTTTTTTTTTTTAACAAACCAAAGGTGACAACTGAATATGATAAGCATTAGATGGCCTTAAGCCTCCCTCTTCTCCTTATGGTAGCAGCTTATGTGCATTTCAACTAAGCCCCCTCCTCATCAAAACCAAACATCTGATACGTCTGAACTATAAATTATTTGTTCAGAGGTCTTTCAGGCATGAAGAAAAAGCCTCTTAAAATAAATTTAAAATATTATATGCTTGATGGTGTATAACCAAAAGTTTAATCTCTCCACTGAAGGGGGCAGTTGCTATGATTTTTGCAATAACCCTGCAGACAATAATCAAGAAAGCTCCCGTTGCTCCTTCCGTAAAATCCAACAAACACAGCATGGATGTGGCATAATTTGGAACGTGTTAAGAGGGAGCGTTACCTCTCAATAACTCATAAACAACTGTTTACCTTTGGATGTCCCTTTTCCAATTAGATGGCCATATGAAACTTTTATTTATTTAAGCTGTTTCTATTAATTAAAAAAAAGCAGCACGTTAAAGCAATAAAGAGAAGACCGAGTGATATTTTAAGGGCTAAGTGTTCCTCTAAAATCTTAAGTTTATCTAAGGCTTAAAACGAGGATATACTTTCACAATCATTGGAGAAACTGAAACTACCTTTCAAGTGAAAAAAAAAAAGTCCTTTGTAAATATCAGACCCGATAATCTAAACTTGGACTTATGAAGTTATCTTGGAAGTCTCTCAAGGCCATTTAAATACTCAATCATGGCTGTTAAAAATTTCTTGGAACAATAGAAAAAAATAAATGGTTGGAATTGGAGTTCACTGAGTTTTTAAAAGACTTTTTATGTAGTTATTCAAGCTGGAAGAATGTAGAATAACTGAATGTCTTTTTTAAAGAGGTGCAGGTTTTAAAAGCATGATTATAGTGGTGAATTAAAGCAATAACATAAGCAGTGCAACGGGTGCAATTTAATAAGCCAAGCAGAGTCAAAATGATGCACCGGAATACAGTATTATATGAATTTGGTTAATTTTCTAAAGAATATATATGCAGGGTGCTTTTCTAAAGCACACATAAGCTGTTTGCATTGATATTTTAGGCATGCAATCAAACATTTTTTCACTTACCAATGCTGGATTTTTTCTTGGCAGCTAGTGACCACCTGTCATTAAAACAGATAACTGCTCATGAAAAAGAGAAGGCTAAGCACACAGCTGCAAAGTCAATGTTTTAGAAACTAGAGCAGCAGCATTATAGATTTAGTAGCGTCTGGCTATACATTTTTATTTGTCAGCCCAAAGGCGCAGGAATGTTCATTCTTAAGCAGCATACTTTATCACGATGCCCTAATCCAGACTGATAACCACAGAATAAATTAGAGCATCCTCAACTCAAGATTTTGATACAAGGCACGCTCCATAACAAGATGGCACCATACAAGATAAGGCTAGTCTTTTGTACAATCTACACATCTGCTTTCAATTCCATGACCTTTTCAAAAACCAAACAAAACATAGTTTATGAAGGACTTGCTTGTCTGTTTTCTTTAAAAGAACCCATTAAAACGATTTCATTTTTAGACTAATGGACGTCTAAATCACAGCATCACTCTGGCAAAGTTAAAAAAAATATATAGGCTCGTATTTTCAAAAGCATAATATGTGCGTAAATGTAAGTAAACATAAACTTCTGTCATGTTACAGTCTTCGGAATTCATGAAAAGGTCACCATTTGGCCACCACAAACAAAATCACAAAATGTATTACAATTGTTATATTCCATAATTTTCAGCTACCCGTTCACATCAGAAATAGAGTTTCTGGACAACTGAGGTCCATGCAGCCACGCAAATTAGGTAAATTTTATTAATAAACCTTTATATTTCCATCCCACCTGAAGGACATATCCATAATATTCCTTCTTCAGATTTTATCCCACCATTAACAACTGTGAAATGATTAAAAAAATTAAAAAATGATTGGTCCAAAGTCACTCAAATCTCCCTACTTATAATCCCAAACCTTTAACCATTATTTTTAATTTTTTTTAAAAAAAGTAAGCATATAGTCTTTGAGGGCTGGGAATGTTAGAAGTTACAATTCCAATGAATCACAAACAGTGATTTCAACGTCAGTAAACTCCTATCTGCCCGGTTTAAAAATACATAGATCTAGAAATCTAATTTGGGAAAGAACACTTGGTTAAGTTTTAATCTGTCTGATAACTAGGAAATAGTGAAACAGAAACAGTGGAATCCAAAGAGTTAAGAGTAGAGCTTGGGTACCTAAAAAGATTTCTCAAATTCTATAATGTTCCCTCTTGTCATTTTAATTCTCAAGTCTCTCTGAAGAGCTTTTTTAAAAGCTGGGAAACCTTCCAGAGCAGACTCTAAAGCTACCAAGAATTGTTTACAGGAGAAGAAACCAGGAGGGTCCTGTTTTGAGAGCGGAATATTTGGGTGTAAATATCGGTACCTTTCAGCTAGAGCTCACATATTTTATGCATGAATTCATTTTAAATGTACCTCCTTTATTATATCAAGAAAGCCACCAATCAACAAACCCGCTTTGATGAAAAAAATCTGATCCCAGTGAGATTTACGTATGACTAATATATTGGCATCAGCATCATGGTTGGGGATAGTTTTTCAGGTTAGAAAGAGAGAAAACCAAGTAATGTCATTCTGTTTATCAAATTCCATAGAACCACACGTCTTAAGCCCATGAAGAGCTATAGATAACCCTTCTATCATCCTAAACCCATTAATATAAAAACTAAAACCTTAGGACAAATACAATTAATAGAGATGCTTTATATCAGTGGTTCTCAACCTGTGGGTCGGGACCCCATTTGGGGTCGAACGACCATTTCACGGGGGTCACCAAACAACGTAATCCGCCATTTTCCCCCCCTTTTCCTTAGCTGTGCTATTCCCTTTTATTCTATTGGCTTTTGAAAGCCAATAGAATAGACTCTCTTGATCAGAGTCTAATTCTATTGGCTTTCAAAAGCCAATAGGAATTGTCCAGGCTGTCTCTGCCCTGCTGAGCCCGCCAAAAGTCCCATTCTGCAAACGGTGCTGCACCAGTTGAGTAATCCTTGACTTACGACCGGTTGAGTAGTCCTCGACTTACGACCGATTGGGGGTCGCGGCATTAAAAAGATTGAGAACCAGTGGTTTATATGTATCTTTCTCTTTGAAAGAGTTATTTAAGATGTATCGTATATATCTACAACATGGTTGGCTAGTAAAAAAAATCCTGGTTCAAAATCAACCTGACGATGCAATATACATTCTTGATTCAGGTATGATCGCTTTGAAACCCAAAACGAATCTATGAACAAGGGCTTGGGAGGAAAGCAAGAGACCAATACAGATCGTCCTCAACAGTTCATTTAGTGACTGCTCGAAGATACAACGGCACTAGCTTATGACCGTTTTTCACGCTTACGACCTTTGCACCATCCCCCTGGTCACACGATCAAAATTCAGACGCTTGGCAACTGCTTCATATTTATGACAGTCGCAGCGTCACGGGGCAAGACTCTCTTAACAAATGTCTCAGTTAGCAACAGAAATTTTGGGCTCAGTTGTGGCCGTACGTCAAGGATGACCTGTACCAACAGAACCATGCCATTGGTATGATGGGGCCAGCAGCATTCATCCCTGAGACCACAATAAATACTCATGGCTGAACTTGCTAGAACAGTGCTGTTCCTATAACTCAGTGGTGGTGAACCTATGGCACGTGTGCCAGAGGCGGCACTCAGACCCCTCTCTGTGGGCACGTGCGCCGCCGCTGCTAGCAGCTTGCGCAGGTCCATTATGCCGCTGCCGCCGCCCGGAGCAACAGCCTCACCCAGCATAAAGGAGGCGAAGCGGCCAGCTAGCAAGCACAAGTAGAGGTGGTAGAGCACGCCCACACCCAGCAAGCCAAAAGCCACCCCGAGCAGGGAAAGCTGGATCCCCATCAGCACCATGGCCCCCCAGTCCCAGCTAGGATTGCATGCCTCCCCCCCATCTATGCTGGGCCTCCTGCCCACCACCCCACCTGCCAGAGACCCCCTTGATCTCCCCAACCCTGCCCGGCCCCCACAGGCATCCTCCCCATGAGCAACATCGAGGTGGCCATGCCCACCCCAGCCAAGCCCACCCAGTCTGCCATGACAACCTCAGCCATGCCTACCCAGTGGGCCACAGCCATCCAATGGGCCATGCCCCCGTGCCCCCCCTGAGGGCACTACAATGCTGATGCGGCCCTGGCACTTTGTGATAAATAAGTGGGTTTTGGGTTGTGGTTTGGGCACTTGCTCTCTAAAAGGTTCGCCATCACTGCTATTAACTATTAAGGAACGCGTTCCGTATCATGAAAATTGTTTTTGGGGGGAGGGGAAAACCCGAGATCTCCAATCCCTCATTTCTGCATAGGGGGAACAAGAGCGCCAGGGAAACCTTCCGAATCCCAGCGCAGGGCTTTCCAAGCACAGAGTGCTAAAGGCAACACAACCCGTGAAGTGCAGCATGTTCATTAACCTCTACATGATAATCCTTTCGTAGCTGCATATTAACTAGTTACATATTCATAATCATTTACATTATTTAGAAGACCTCCTATGAAAATTTCCAGGCGATATCTATTAGCTGCAATGTTAAAGGTTACCCAAGATTGTCTGCTTAATGTTTCCAGGAAGCTTTTTTTAATTAGTAAATATGTAAATTGGGAGCATATGCTTCCCCCCCTCCCTTTTTTTTTAAATATAAAAAAAAATTGGGGAGATATGAGCCATCGATCGAAGAGCAGAGGAACATATGTTGTTTTCCCGGACCTTTAACCCCTGAGATGAAAATCGGCAACACCGATCCGCTTTAATTTTGCTCTTCTTCTTTTGATATCTCCCATAAAGGGATAGGGAAGGGCAGACTCAAAAGAAAACATACGTGAAATCCCCTTGTTAGAATAAAAGTAGTTGCCAGAGTTAGATCAATGGTCTACCTGGACTGGCAAAAGGTCAGAGATCTTGGAGGGAATTTTTCTAACTTGAAAATACTGAACTTCAGACCTGCGGAGGGAATGAGGGTCCAGCACTGAGTCACCGGCTTCAAAGAATAACAACAATTTAAGATTGCGTGTGTCTAGAAGCATTTTTGATCACGTAATGGTTGGCAGCAACTACCCTGAGACTAAGCAGATATTGGAAGTTATAAAACAAAGATGACTGATAAATAAGACCAACAAGAAATGGGAGAGAGGAAACAGACTTCTCCACTGAGAGTTTGGGGGCTTGATTTCCTATAGAAATCTTAGCACTTTGTTTACTTGGCTGCAAAATCGAACCACGGGATCGACAGAAGACCAAGTACAACATACGGTGTTTCCCTGAAAATAAGACCTAACTGGAAAATCAGCCCTAGCATGATTTTGCAGGATGCTCGTAACATAAGCTCTACCCCCAAAAAATAAGCCCTTGTTAAGATCATCTGCCAGACGGACACATTAAATACCGAATTTCCCCCAAAATAAGAGCTAACTGGAAAATAAGCCCTAATGTGTCTTTTGGAGCAAAAATTAACATAAGACCCGGTCTTATTTTCAGGGAAACATGGTATGTACAGCCCGGAAGTGGTCCTAACTGAGTGATCTCAGACTGGTCCATCTGAAGCGATGCCACTTATTTTGTTACACATGAGCTTGATATTACTATATATCAGAAGAAACTGTCCACAATCCATGCGCCACAGTTTCTTCTGAAATATAGTACAGGTAGTCCTCGACTTATAACAGTTCATTGAACAGGGTAGGATAGGGTAGGGTAGGGTAGGGTAGGGTAGGGTAGGGTAGGGTAGGGTAGGGTAGGGTAGGGTAGAAGAGAAGAGAAGAGAAGAGAAGAGAAGAGAAGAGAAGAGAAGAGAAGAGAAGAGAAGAGAAGAGAAGAGAAGAGAAGAGAAGAGAAGAGAAGAGAAGAGAAGCTGGAAGGGACCTTGGAGGTTTTCTAGTCCAGCTCCCTGTTCCAGCAGGAGAACCTATACCATTTCAGACAAGTGACTGTTCAGTCTCTTCTTAAAAATCTCCAGTGATGGAGCACCCACAATTTCTGGAGGCAAGCTATTCCACTGATTTGTTGTCTTCACTGTTAGGAAGTTTCTCTTTAATTCCAGATTGCTTCTCTCTTTGGTCAGTTTCCCACCATTGTTTCTCATCCTTCCCTCTGGTGTTTTCATAATAACGTGACTCCCTCTTCTTTGTAGCAAACCCTCAAATACCAGAATACTGCTATCATGTCTCCCCTATTTCTTCTTTTCTTTAGAGTAGCCAAACCCAAGTCCCGCAACCGTTCTTCGTATGTTTGGTCTCCAGACCTTTGATCATCTTAGTTGCTCTTCTCTGAACTTTTTCCAAAGTCTCAACATCTTGTTTGTAATATGGTGACTAAAATTGGTTGCAGTAGTCCAGGTGTGGTCTCACTAGGGTTTTATAAAATGGTACTAATAATCGTGATTGTTCTAAGTTACAAAAGCACTGAAAAAAGGGACATGACCATTTTTCACACGTACAATCATTGCAGCATCCCTGTGGTCACATGATCAAACTTCTGAACTATTGGCAGCTGACTCCTATTTATGACTGTTGCAGTGTTCTGGGGTCACGTGATCCCCTTTTGCGACCTTCTCGCAAGCAAACTGAATGAGGAAGCCAAAGTAACTTAACAACTGTAGTAAGAAAGGTTGTAAAATGGGGTAAAATTCAGTAACAAATGTCTCGCTTAGCAACCAAAATTCTTGGGCTCAGTTGTGGTCGTTAAGTCGTGGAGTACTTGCAATAGCAAGCTCATTTAGTTAATATGGCATAGGTCAGGGGTAGGCAACCTTGACTCTTTTATAACTCGTGGACTTCAACTCCAAGAATTCCTGAGCCAGCCACGTTGAGGGGAAAGAGAGGTTTTCAAGCTGAGCCGTGCTGGCTCAGGAATTCTGGGAGTTGAAGTCCACAAGTCATAAACGAGTCAAGGTTGCCTACCCCTGGCATAGGTTAACAAAATAAGCACCATCCCTTCAGATGGAAGAAGAATCACCAGAATTGAAGAAAATCTCCAGGGATTTGAGAAGGAAAACAGAAAAAAAGATGGGGTTGGGAGTGAATGAAAGATCTGATTATCTGTAAGAAAAAGGACTGAGATTTACAGTCTGACTTTATGGCACTCCAAGGAATTCTAGCACATAATTTACAGACATGAAGACTAAGATCATTGACTAGGAAAGAAGGCAGCAAGAAGCAAGTACTTGTTCATGTGGAAGGAAAATGGTTTCTAGATATTTTATCTGGCACTCGTTAAATAGTATATACGCATACTTTATTAAGTTATATATTTTCAATCCAAACTGAGCAATGGTAATTCCAGCTGTCATGATATGAACATCTGTCCTGGCGTTTTTAAAGAGATTGGACAACCATTTGTCTGAAATGGTATGGGATTTCCTGCCTGAGCAGGGGGTTGGACTAGAAGATCTCCCAAGTCCCTCCCAACTTTATTATTCTGCCCTAAATGAACGAGGTTTACTAGCTCCTTCTCCAGATAGCTGGACTGAGGGAGGTTCAAGGCATTGGGCAAATTGGTTTCAGAGAAATACAATGTTGTACTCATCTACGGTTAATGCAAACCATGGTCTTCCAGTCATTACTATAAAATAGCTTTATGTACAAGATGCATCATGATTTAGGTGTTTAAGTATGCTTATGGAAAGAAATTATGACTTCATTATTTTGTCTGTAACATAATACTGTGTGACATTTTTCCTCTTCATAAATGATACATACAACTTCCAAATACCAATGGTTGATTTAAATAGTATAATATTTGAAATATGTGGGTAGTTTCTAGGAAATGTTAACGTTACTTTTTCAAACATGTAATTTTAACAACTCAGCGCACGCACACTGACATGCATTGTGTCCAAAACACATTTTTAAAAATCAAGAATCACTTTTCTTTTGGGGGCCACCAAATCCGTAAAAAGATGTTTTTCTTTCTTTACCTCATTTATATAACCACCCATCTTATAAGAAACAACTTCGTATTTTGTTTTCAGAACAATTTCATGTCTTTAAAAGGAGGTGCACCGAGTGATTTAAAAGCTTGTACTTTTAAACCTATATTAATATTTCTTAGGAACCACAAGGGGGCATAATCCTGAATATCCCCACCAATAAACAAACAACTGCATAGGCATTGTGCAAAAAACATGATTTATCTAAAATAAATATTGGGCCTGAAACATTTAAATTCTCAATATTTAAAAAAGGAGGAATGTATTCCAATTATACTCTGAGGAACAAATGGAACAATGTTATATGTGATCAAAAGTACTGTCTTTAACAAACCATGATTAAAATGATGAATTAAAGTGATGCATGAATTCAACCACTGCCCAATGTAACTTATGGATCAGATAAGTTACACGAAAGAGGGTGATGAAGTTTTAACTCAAATAAGTCAATTTTTTTATTTGTTCAACATGTCTCCCCATCAAGACACTTATACAGTAAGTATTCCAATGTGTATCTAAAAGAAAACAGCTTCCTAGAATATTTCTAACAGTTCCTTTCCTGAAATGGAACACATTTTCCTTAGGGAAAAAATCAATGTTATTATTCAAAAATAAAATATTAAACCAAGCAAATGCCATCAATTTATTGCTGTGTTTTCTTATTAGTTCAATTTGCTTTTTATTGTTATTTAAGTTAGATTTTTTTTAGCAACTGGAAAAGTATCAACCTCCCCAAATTCTCAGGGATTAACTGTCCTGATATGTATCTTTATTCCCTAAGAGTATAAAAGGGGACCTGCATAAATATATATATTATATATATATACATGAATATATATTCATACAGATCTGGCATGTGTGTTCCCTCATATCACACATGCTCCCAAAACAAAACACGCAAAATATCAAAATAATATTCTTCTGAACAAATGTTTATTGCAATGTGCTAATTTATACATAGAGGACAATACATATTTTATTCTGCACTTTGCAAGCTTAAGAAAACTCTGTGGTGAATCCAGAGGAAGATAACAATATTATGTATGCTTCTTTGAAGCAAAACTTACCAGACTTTTAAGTCTTTTAAGATCGGAGAGCTTCAGCAGGCTCAATTTTTACATAGCACTTTTCAATGTATTTATTGCAATTGTTTACAGCTTTATATTGATACAATTAAACTAACAAACAGCCTTGCGGGGAACAAATTGTACTAAAAGCACCTTACGACCGACCTTCAATGTGGATTACAATTGCCATGTAAAACATGCATCAGCTGAAAACTGGTTAGAATCTCAAAGTGTGTTTTCTAAGAAAAGGTGTGGCTGAATTTGATAGCTAAAGTCTGGTAATAAAGGAATAACATAAAGTTACAACTTCCACTTTCGTTTTGGAAAACCTGTTCTACTTTTCCATTATCCAAGGAGGGAAAACTGCTGTTTTGAACATAGTTAAAATACTGGGTTCTCACTAAAACACATTATCAAAATAAAATGCCTTAGCCTCCAGTCCCGCTGGAGGCTAAAACAAATGAAGAACATTTACAGAGCTGGTTGAAAAGTGAAAAGGACAACTAAGGGAGACATGATAGCAGTAAGTATTCCAATGTTTAAGGGGCTGCCACAAAGAAGAGGCAGTCAAGCTATTTTTCCAAAGCACCTGAAGGCAGGACAAGAAGCAACGGGTGGAAACTAACCGAGGAGAGAAGCAACCTAGAACGAAGGAGAAATTTCCTGACAGTGGGAACAATTAACCAGTGGAACAACCTGCCTCCAGAAGTTGTGGGTGCTCCACCACTGGAGGTCTTTAAGAAGAGATTGGACGGCCATTGGTCTGAAATGGTATAGGGTCTCCTGCTTGACCTGCTCCAAGGTCCCTTCCAACTCGGTTATTCTATGTTCACACTAAGTGAAAGCCAAACAAACCAGGTTTGGCAATGCATAAGCCCAGTTGCACACTGTTTCCTCTCTGGTACAGTACAGAGGATTAAGTGATCAAAAGATCTACATTCTACTTTGAAACTACCCGTATTTTTTGTTTTCATGTGAAATGGGGCGGGCATTGGCTAGTTTATTACATTTAGAAACTACAAACCATAGTTTATAATGTTGCATACCATCCTCTAGTTTAAACTGATCAAAGTTTATCCATTTCAGATATAACAAAAGATTCCAGCCAGTTAAACTTTAGAGCAGGGGTGTCAAACTCAATTTCACTGAGGGCCACATCAGCATTGCGGTTGCCCTTGTGGCCAGAGTAGGTGCAGCCTACTGGGTGGGCATGGATAGAGTGGGTGTGGTCTACTGGGTGGGCGTGGCCAGTTCTACGTCGTTCGCGTCAAGGGTGCCTATGGGGGCCTGAGCAGGAGTGGGACAGATCTGAGGGTCTCTGAAGGGGGTGGGACTGGGGCAAGTGCCAAGGCATGGTCCACCGGGGCAAGTGCCAAGATGGCCACCACAAAA
The DNA here is from genome assembly GCF_016545835.1 of Crotalus tigris. Classification (NCBI taxonomy): domain Eukaryota; kingdom Metazoa; phylum Chordata; class Lepidosauria; order Squamata; family Viperidae; genus Crotalus; species Crotalus tigris. The sequence continues at coordinate 672,429 of NW_024100530.1, read as the reverse complement.
TTGTACATTGGCTCCCGGCTGGCCTGGGCCAGGGCCAAGGCAGTGGAGTCCGTTCCCTCACTGTTTCCAGGATGGCTTCGTGGGCCACATGAAACCACTTCGTGGGCCGCATCCGGCCCCCGGGGCCTTGTGTTTGACATGTCTGCTTTAGAGACTTCTGATCTTTGGTTTATAGCCATGCCAAGAGAAAGCAAATTCACCAGCCCAAGCCAGCTCATGCATATAACTAAATAATGCTTTAGCATTATATCTAAAATGGGTCTAACTCTAGTTAATTAACTAGTTAATGAAATAGTGCGCAATGGAATTAAGCAGTTAAATCGAGCAATTAATGTATAGCAGATCTACATATTTACATATAAGAAGAAACTGGTGCATTCAAAACATATTGGAGAGGTTTCAGACTCCACCTTTCATGTGGAGCTCACAGTCCCAAGGCTTGCCATAACTTAATTTCATAATGCTAAGATATGCTTGGCATAGCTTAATAGTTCTTATTTCAGTAAATAAGAAGTGAATATAAAATTCCCAAGAGGGATAAATTTATTCAGGATAATTCTACCAATTATGTGCAAATCCTTTAAAAAGAATTAAGTGCTCAGTTCTAAAAATGTTATTTTATACACACATACACACACACAATCCACAAAAAGAATACTTTTACCCAACTGCCCTTTTATCTAGTCTCTCTATGCATCGCTGAGAAATTCAGTCTGTATAAGCTACCTTTAGCTTAGCAAATTTGGGGATTCACAGATCAGTACTTCTGACCTTAGAAATACATTATTTCTTATGCAAGCAAATGAACCTAATGAGCCAAGCACTCAAGCACCTCAACCAAGTTTCTTTCTGGAGCTTATTACAGACCTTTAAAGAACATATTAGTATATATATGCGATAATGTGAAATCATAGCTGCCTGTTCTTTAGCTGATGTTGGATTTCATAAGCATCAAGCTCCTCCCAAGAATTTAGATTTTTATAATGTATTGGCGTAATATATGTGTACAGCCAAGCAGTGTGGCCTTTTGTAATTGTCATATAGAAATTTTGTTAATGTGCAGATTTACTAAGTGCCGTCCAGAAATTTTTTGGTATAGCACCCAGTGTGCCCATAACCACTGGGACCACCACATGTAATTTCTGCCATAATCTTTCAACTTTGATTTTCAGACCTTGATATTTTGTGATCTAGCCCAATGCTTTGTCTTCTATTTTACTATCCCTGGTATTGCTGATGGTGATTTTGTCAAAGCCAATGGTATTCAAATAGTACTCCAGATGTTTTGGGATTTCAGCCAAGATGCCTATTATTATTGGAACTATCTTTGCTTTTTTTTTGCCACAATCATTCTACTTCAATTTGCTGGTCTTTGTATTTTGTGTTTTTATTATTAGTATGCTGTCCAATTCCCCAAGATTCAAATAAATGGCACAACAGCCTGTTTTACACTCTTTGGGGGACAGAAAGAGATGCCTCTGGGTCAAGGATGAAAATTATTTGGCCTAACTACAGCTCTGCCTAATTATTTCACTACAAATAAACACCACAGCTTTCCAAGCAGAATTTCTTTAAAAAAAATGAAACTTAATTGTTCAATAGTGTTCTCCGGTAAGATTTCACAACTCATTTATTGAGTGGAATCTAAATTGGCCAGAAACAACCAATGATAGATCTATCCATGTAAATCGTTGCATAGAAGAGACTGACTACATAGGCAGAAATGTTTTATTTTCCTTAATAAGGTAAAGAAATGTCATATATCAGGAATTTTTAGTATGATTTTCCACTCCATGCCATGGATAGGAATAGAAGATAATATTTGTAGCTCAGGGTTGAACTGTGGGGTCCTTGGTGCTCTCCAAATATGTTTGTTTTCTTGCAGACATTTCGTTACCCAACCAGGTAACATCATCAGAGCTAGAAGAGAGTGGGGATTGCTTTTATAGTACTGAAGATGTTACCTAGTTGGTTAATGAAACCCTGGTAAGAAAACAACCAAACTCAGAGAGCATCAAAGATTTGAATGCCATTGACTTCGAGAATCAGCTGTTACCCACCAAAATTTTAATGAGACAAATTTCTGCTCCACCTGCTCATCAGTCCTTAAAGAGGATAAAAGTCTAGACAAGATGAAATGTATAAATTATCTCCCAAAACACTAATTTTGGGAGGAGTTAATTCTAGTAATTGTACTCTTATAATAGAGGCATGCCCAATTTCTGTCAGGCACCAACATGATTAGCCATGCTCTAAGAGTCAAACGGTCCAATATTTTCGGCAAGTCTAAAGATCCTAAACTGATTTCTTCTGAAAGGGCCAATGTCTATATGTGTTCTTCTGATTATTTCAGCAACTGCCAAGTTTGGTTTGCATAAATGAATTGAGCATCCCATTACCACTTCTTTAAAATTATATCAGTGCAAACTCTTTTCTCCAGCAACGTCTGTTCGTACATTTACCAACATGTCATCAAATACCGTATTAGCAAGCATGGTGAAGAAACTCAAGATAGCTTCCAATTACGATGGCTGGAAGACAAAATGAAATGGGCAAGGCTCCCTTCTGAGTTATAATTCAGATTTAATTTTACTTTGCTCCCCTTCCCAATAGGTGCATGCATTCACACAACACAAATACATACAAACATATATGCATACATATATATACATGCATATATGCATATACATATATATACATATATATATGCATACATATACATACATATATATGCATACATATATATATTATAACACACACACACACACAAAACACACACTCACTCTCTCTCTCATACACACACACACACACACACACACACACACACACAGGCTCAACGTTTTGGAAAAAAACAAAGCCCATTTGCTACATATTAAGATACTTATTTACACAACAGATTGTAATGACCTAAAAATAGTCCAGATGGTGCAGCAGTAAACATATGGGGAACCTTTCAAGAAATGATTCCAACGTGATTTGATTTAAAAGAAATAAAACACAAAAACCAGTTTAGTGGTTTTGAGTTAGGGCAGAGCTCCAAAATAAAAAGCATTCGTGCTGTAGCAGATTTATAAAATCAAAACAATTATTTGAAACAGAACTCCTCGCTATGTAAGGTAATTTGACTTTTTTTTTTTTTTAGTCATTGAAAATAACTTTGAAAATTCAGGTGATGAAAGTTGCCTACCATCTATCTTTTTGTTTTAACGTGTATACATTGTTTGTCAACCAAAATAATCCTCAAAGTAGCTGATTACAACAGATTGTACTATTAACTTGTTCTGATGGCAGAGCTGCTAAAAGACACATGGGGATACTGTGAAATTAAAGCATCCAGCTATCTTGTATGTATGTATGTATGTATGTATGTATGTATGTAGGTCTTTGGTTGTTCGGGTTTTCTCCCGCGTAAAATTAGAAGTGTCTTGGCGACATTTCGACGAAGTCCCATTCGTCATCTTCAGGCTGGTGTTTTCAGCTTCGTGCTTCGAGGAGCTGAAAACACCAGCCTGAAGATGACGAATGGGACTTCGTCGAAATGTCGCCAAGACACTTCTAATTTTACACGGGAGAAAACCCGAACAACCAAAGACCTACATACAAACTCCCGCGAAAACCTCATAAAACATACATACATACATACATACATATATATATATATATAGAGAGAGAGAGAGAGAGAGAGAACGCTGGGATCCACCAACCTCAGTCAGACCTGAAGTTGTTGACCTACAAAATAAACCCTAAAACCAGAATTGGGATTTACATGCAAATTCATTCCTAATTTTCCCCTAACCTTTTTGAACTTCAACAGCCTAAAAAAAATGATAGCAGTATTCCAATATCTCAGGGGCTGCCATAAAGAAGAGGGAATTAAGCTATTTTCCAAAGCACCTGAAGGCAGGACAAGAAGCAACGGGTGGAAACTCATCAAGGAGAGAAGCAACCTAGAACTAAGGAGAAACTTCCTGACAGTGAGAACAATTAATCAGTGGAACAGCTTGCCTCCAGAAGCAGTAAATGCTCCAACACTGGAAGTTTTTAAGAAGAGACTGGACAGCCATTTGTCCGAAATGGTGTAGGGTTTCCTGCCCGAGCAGGGGGTTGGACTAGATGACCTCCAAGGTCCCTTCCAACTTTACTACTATTACTATTACTAAATGTTATTTTTGTCACTATTGCTAAAACATTTTGAGTCTGAAATGGTCACTGGGTATTTCCCAGCTTTTGACGTAGTGAAGCTTTTTCAGTAAATTTGCTGGTCCTTACTGATACATTAGCACTGACAAAATACAGAAGATAACCAACTAAGGTAGCTAATGCCACTTATTTTTATTTAACAGGAAACACCAGATCTTAGCTATCTTCATGAAATTTTCAGAGCCAATTAATATTATAATATTTTGCTAAAAGGCATTTAGAAGCCAATGAGGTATGAATTTCAGTTCACTAAGGCTCCGTCTTGCTTTCCCATCATTTGGGGTTCAATATTATCAAGACCCGCCATTTTAGCTTACTGAGTGAAACAGAATGATCGAGAATTTGACTTAATAGCCCAACCTTGTTACAAACCTATAATTCATTAAAAGACAGTTATCTGAACAACCACAGTTATCTGTCCAGTGCCTTGAATTCACAGTCTGAAATCAGCTACTAGACAGCCATAGTCTTCCATTTTCACATAAATACAACCCTACCCTTTCATTTCTCTAGTTATAACCTTCTAAAAGGCACCATTTAAGTTATTGTGGCTACCCAATACTTAACAAACGCACATCTTTCTATGGATTTATACTTTTTAAAATTACTATTTAAAATAATAACAGAAAAAGAAAAGAAAAAATAAAATTATAATGCAAATATCCATCGTCAAAGAAAAAAAAGAGCTTAGACAGCAAAAAAAAATACAACAGAAAAAAGGAAAACAAAAAAGAAACAAAATATATTTATCAGAATTAAGTTACAATTCTATTATCTTTATCTAGTGTAAATATTATTCATGTACATATATATTAGTTTATAATACATTTATATAACTATCATACTTTTTAACCTACTGTATTTTGTATGAATTAGTTCTGCATTACATTATACTTGTATATACAAAGTTTACCCCATTGACAATCTGCTCATGCTGTAGATAGCAAAGGATACGTAAGTTCCTTAAAACTTTGGTTTGATGAGTAAGTCACGGTGACTGGGTCCGTACAGCACACTAAACCATAATCATAAACCAGAACTTTTTGATTGACATCATATGCTAATCCCAAGATTAGCAATCCCATCAAAATTTAGAACAGTGCCCTCAATCCAGTCGTACTCTTTTACGGTCATCAATATATGAATTTACTTCATTCATAATCACATAATGCAAAGCACTATAAGTGAAAAGTATTGCAGTATAGAAATTTTACAGCTACCAGCAACATGTTTTGAAAAGGGGGACTTTATCTATTATATGCACATAGGCCAGTGATGGCAAACCTTTTAGAGACCGAGTGCCCAAACTGCAACCCAAAACCCACTTATGCATCGTCAAGTGCCGGGTGGGTGTGGCCCATTGGGTGGGCATGGCTGCGGTGGTAATGGCAGACTGGGTGGGACTAAAAAGTTCAATCAATCAATTCCAACTTTGCAAGATCTTTTTTTTTCCCGCGAGAAGTTGAAATTGACTGATTGAAACTTTTTTTTTTTTTTGCACACGGCGGCAGAGGCCTAAAGCGAAAAGGTTTTATAAAACCCAGCTGAAAGCCTAGAACTGGGTTGACGGCGCGGGTGCCCACAGAGTGCCGCCTCTGGCACCCGTGCCATAGGTTCGCCACCACTGACATAGGCTAACACAGTAATCTTGAAGTTGGAATAGTGAAATATTGAAGTTGGAATAAAGAAATATGGCTGAAATGAATTAAGGTAGAACAAATCAAGTTAAATATTCCCATCTAAGGCTATGTCCCCATGTATCTTACCAGAAAGGGAGACTTTATCTCCAAGCATGAAAAGCATTACTGATTGCTGTAGCATTGTGTCTATAAGTATATCAGAATGATTCAAAGAACTAGTCTGTATTAAATACTTTACTTTTTCTTCTTGTCATTCCCTGCAAGGTCAGAGATAAGCTAGGAGCTTAGAGGCATGATGTTATGCAATTATTATGTATAGGCAAAAATATCTCATTATCAATAGGAAAAATCAGGGTCAGTTCACCCTTTGGAAGAAATATGGAGATATAAAAAGTAATACATAAATCACACATTTGGATCTTCCAATGATTTGGGGTTGATGTTCAGTCCAAAATAAATGCCTGAGATGTTAGCCCTCAGAAAAACAAATATCATTTTACAAGCATTGCTGTTGTTTATTGTCTTTTGAATAAACAGTCTAATGTAGGCCCTAGACATATATGAAGTACTGTACATAAACTCACTATTTTATCTTGCTTACTATAACAGGTATAGTATTACATTAGCAAGCACATGATTGCTGAATGAAATGAAAACTTTTACTTGGGCACAAATACATTGAAACTTTATAGCTATATTTTTCTTGTTTACTTATTACACCTGTGACTACTCAGTACATACAAAAGTATTGTTCCAATGTATCTTTTTAATGTTTTCTTTTACAGATCCTTTAATCTCTACCATTGTATCTGAAGGCCCACAATCAGATCTGCACAGGGCAAGATAGAAAAGTATTCTACTTGCAATAGTGGCGAAGTATTATACTTCCCATCAAACGTTTCTCATTATTAAAAAGGCACCGACTTGTTTGACTTCTGGTGACTTCAAATCCATGTTGTCCTGGCAATATATCAATGTGGCTTGCCGCCTTTTCCAGAATGAACATGAACACACAGAGACTAACATATAGACTAGTTCCCAGTGTAGAATACAGTTCTAAGATTTCTTAGTAGTCTCCTACTCGAATTATAACCTAGTCTTATCGTAATTAGCATGGCACAAAGCAACTACAAGCTGCCAATTTCTTTAGAACATATTAGACTTAAGAAAGAACTAATTATGGACTAGAAGGAGGAGAACAGAAAATAAAAGAAGGGAGGGAAGGGGAAGGAAGGAAGGAAGGAAGGAAGGAAGGAAGGAAGGAAGGAAGGAAGGAAGGAAGGAAGGAAAAAGAAGGAGAAAGGAGGAGGGAGAAAGGGAGGGAAGGAGGCAGAGAGGGAGGGAGAGAAGGAAGGAAGGAAGGAAGGAAGGAAGGAAGGAAGGAAGGAAGGAAGGAAGGAAGGAAGGAAAAAGAAGGAGAAAGAAAGAGGGAGAAAGGGAGGGAAGGAGGCAGGGAGGGAGGGAGAGAAGGAAGGAAGAGGGAGGGAGGGAGGGAGAAGGAAGGAAGAAAAACATAGGAATAGGAATAGAAGGAATAGGAATAGAAAGCATAGGAACAGGAAGGACAGGAACAGGGAGAGAATTAAGGAAGGAAACAGGAAGGGAAAAGGAAGGTAATAGATTATAAAGGAGGAAGGGGAGAGTGTCAGAAAAAAGAAGAAAAGGGATAAAATAAAACAGGAAGACAAGAAGGAAGGAAGGAAACAGAGAAGCATAGGAATAGGAAGCACGGGAATAGGAAGGAAGGAAAAAAGAAGCAGGAAGAGAGAAGAAAGGCAATAGAGAATAAAAGAGAAAGGAGAATCAGAAAAAAGGGAAGTATAAAAGAAAACCAGAAGGAAGGAAGGAAGGAAGGAAGGAAACAGAGAAGCATAGGTATAGGAAGCACGGGAATAAGGTGGAAGGAAAAAGGAAGCAGGAAGAGAGAAGGAAGGCTATAGAGAATAAAAGAGAAAGGAGAATCAGAAAAAAGAGAAGTATAAAAGAAAACCAGAAGGAAGGAAGGAGGGAGGGAGGAAGGAAGGAAGGAAGGAAAAGGGGAGAGAGAGTGGGAGAGTGGGAGGGAGAATAGGAATGGCCAGGAAGAAAAGAGAAAGAAGGAAGGAAACCAAAAGGAAAGTAGATCAAAGGCGAAAAGGAGGGGGCGAGGCAGCCACGATAAAGGAGACAAGGCCAGGAGACAAAGCCGAGCCGGGCCCGGGCGGATGGCGAGCGAGGCCCAGCCGGGCGTGCAAGGCCGCCTCCGGCCCCGCCACACGCGTGCGCGACACACCCCCGGCGGGCCCCTCGGCGCTCGGCCCCGCACGCGGCCCTGCTCGGCGGCGGGTTACCTTCCCGTGCGAGTCCCGCAGGCGGCCCAGCTGGGTGGCGGGGGCGCCGAGCGGCGACGAGGCGGCCTCCATGAGGCTGGCGGGCGGGCGGGCCTCGGCGCGGCCTCAGCGGGGCGAGCGAGTCCTATAGAAGTGTTTGTGCCGCGCCAGGCGCCGGCCTCGCACTCGCATCCGGGGCGCCGCGGCCCGAGGGGGAAGAAGCGCCGCTGCCGGGGCCGCCCGGGCAGGCATCTCACTCTCGCATGCTGGGACGGCCTGCGCCGCCGCCTGCCGCCGCCGCTGCTCTGCTCGGGCGACGCGCTCTGGGAGGCGGAGGAGGCGGCGGCGGCGGAGGAGGGCGCGCGGGAGAGCCGCTCCCCTCGCCGCGCCTCCCCGCCCGGCCTCGCCGCCCGTGGAGCCCCGCCGGCCGCCCGGCCCGGCCCGCCGCCTCAGCCCGCCGCCAGGCCCTCTTGAGAGGAAGGGATGGCCACGGCGCGCAGGGGATCGGATTGCTCCTGGCAGCCGAGTTAGAGGGAGGCTGGCTGACCCATCATCCGCAGCCAGAGCAAGGGTGCAGCCCAGGGCTGGAGATACTCCCAGCTGAGTTTGTCTGCGCTGGGCCTCTCCCATCATCCACAGCCAGGCAGCACTCCACATTATTTCCAGTTGAGTTTGTCTGCCCTAGGCTTGTCCCATCATCCACAGCCAAAGCGAGGTTGCACTCCAGGATGTGAGAGGTTGAGTTGTCCAGCTGAGTTTGCCCTGTGCCTCTTCCATCGTCCACAGCTGTAGTAAGGCTGCACCCCAAGATGCAACAATGGAGTTTGACTCCTGTGGTCCCTAGTGGCCTCTAATCCTTTCCCATCATCCACAGCAGAAGCATGGGTGCCTGGAGCTTGGAGTGTAAATTCAGCTGAGTTGGATGGCCTTGCTAAGGAGGCTGTCCCATCATGCCCAGCCAGAGCAAGGCTGCATTCTAGGATGTGTCATAGGACTTGGGTTCATATTGATCTCAGCTTAGTGTGCCCTGTCCCATCATCCATAGCCATAGTAAGACTGCGCCTCAAAGTGCAATGTTGGACTTTGATTTACATCATTGCCAATTGGCCTCTGAGCCTTTCCCCAACATGCAACATTGGTTCATATTGTCCCCAGTTGAGTTAGAGTGCCTCTGAGCCTTTCCCATCATCCACAGCAGAAATAAGGCTACATATCCCATCATCCTCAACCTGCCAACCTCTCAGATTTCCCAGATTCTAGGCACAGCTAATACCAACTCCAGCAATGGTCAGGCAGCGTAAATAACAAGTCAGTAAATGTAGTTGTTCAAAAATAATGCCATGCGATAGATCTTATGCCAGCTAGAAAGTAAGATCAAGTAGATTTCATTGTTCCCACACTATTTCCAAACCATGCAAGATTATAATTCTTTAATTATGTTAATTTAAAATTACAACACGCACTGTAATTTTATCCAGTATGTTAATTATAACTTTACATAATTCATCACACCTGTATTCTATCACACCTTATATGCCATCTGATGACTTTGGGCCAGTCTCTGTTTCTCAGCCCAAAGAAGAAGGCAATGGCAAACCACTTCTCCATGCAGTTTGAGACTTGTCCATGCAGTCTCCAAGAACTGGACATGATTGAACAGAAGAAAAAAAACCCTATACAATATTATATGTTGTAGAAGAAAGAACACTATAAAAACGTATGTGGGTAAAAACATAGCTTTTAAAGTAGGTTTTTTTAAAAAAATCCAGTGGATTCCCACATCTTTCACATGATCAATTCTTCATTTTTATAAATGTATGGATCTTAGCCTCACAGGACATGTTTTAGACACTCCCACTTGATGTCAGTCGGTTGGTTGGGAACTGCCCAGAGTTTGGTGCTGTATAAGATGGGTGGATATATAAATGTTTTCAATAAATAAAATATCATTTCAATTTGTTTAAGTGCCTTAAAGACATTGTCTTCCCAGCCTCCTTTAGGTTCAAGGACATATTTATGATCACTTCTTGAAAATGTATGTACTGTATACTATGGGGTGGACGGTGCAGATAAATGGACAAACCATTGTATCATGACAAATAGTTTGCAACTTCCACAGATTCTACAAAAGAGCCACAGAACCTAAAGCAGCCTATTAATAGAATTAGGAAGCAACAAAAGCACTTAATGAACCAGATAATACATGTTTTGCTAACTGAAACTTGTTTAAGGGAATTGTTTTAGAAGTTGGATTTTTAAAACACTTTACTATTGAACTGAGCTTGTGACACAATGGTCATAACTAGAACAGAAACCTTGATTATAGTCCAAGAAACTCATTTTAGAGTTCTCACCCCATTGATGGATAAATATTACTAATAATACATTTAAGAACACGGGTCTTCTAGAGGGAGCATTGTGTTTATTATATAATCATTTACTCCTCACCGACAAGTTGACTTAGTTTTTTCCATTTATATAAATCCTATTTTTGTAGTTCTTTTTGGCTAAATACCGTCCTTTCCATCTTGGTTTAGCTTTGCAGCATTATGAGAAATGCCCTAATGAAATGATCAATTTTATAATCAAGATAATCTCTCATATGTGGCGTTGATATGCTAAGGAGATTGAAGCTCCCCAAAATGTCTTGTTGTTTCACAAATGTACTGAAGCAAACAAACAAACCACACAAAAAAACCTCCGGTATTTGTAAATAGCTATATCCATTATACAGCAAAAACCAGCATGAAGTAAACAAATGAGATACAGTATAGTAAATTTATTGCAAGGCTCACCATTTTGCATCTGTTAAATACAGTGAGCAAGCGCACAAATGGCTCCAGTTGTGTCAATTCATACAACTTTTCACCAGTGGGTGTGCTACTAATGGTTGCTTTAGTGAGTAACAAAATATTTTGCATCTGCAGTCTTGCTCGGCGCTGGCAATTGACAAGCATCTCACAAGGCAAAACGAGTTACTATATTGTCGTTATGATACAGACAAAATGAGACGGTTGCCGAATGCCTCCATTAAAAATGCCATACCAAAAAAAAAAAAAAAGATATCAGGCAGATGCTTCTCTAAGAAGATGAAACGTATCTTTAGACCAAAATTCAGTGTGTAGTTAATTTAACCCATGACATTAATAAGAAGCATGTGGATATAGGACTTGTTTGGTCCTGAATAAAGAAGATTAAGGATTCCCGTTCCTAGTTTTTCCTTTTGCAGTATGTTTTTCTATTTGTGGGGCGGTGTGTGTTTGTGTGTGTGTGTGTGCGTGCCATGGCTCAGTGGCACTGAGCTTGTCAATTGGAAAACTGACACCCTGGATTTGAGACCTGAGCACCGCACAACAGTGTGAGCTCCCATTACTTGCATTAAATCTAGCACAGTGGTGGTGAATCTATGGCACGGTTGCCAGAGGCGGCACTCAGAGCCCTCTCTGTGGGCACATGCGCCGTCGCCCTTCCGAGGCCTTTAGCTGGGTTTTATAAAACCTTTTCGCTTTAGGCCTCCGCCGCCATGTGCAAAAAAAAAAAAAAAAAAAAAGGTCCAATCAATCAGTCAATTTCAACTTCTCACAGAAAAAAAAGATCTTGCAAACTTGGAATTGATTGATTTAACATTTTAGTCCCACCCAATCTGCCGTTACCACCGCAGCCATGCCCACCCAATGGGCCACACCCAGCCAATGGGCCACACCCCCCAATGGGCCATACCCACCTGGCACCTGACGATGCATAAGTGGGTTTAGGGTTACAGTTTGGGCACTTGGTCTCTAAAAGGTTCGCCATCACTGATCTAGCAGTTCGAAAGCATGCAAAATCAGTTTTTTTTTTTTTTCCATTCCAAAGGAAGAAATTTGGCAAGCTAATTCATTGCATCTGGTTGCAATCAATTTACACACAGGACCTCTATTTCCAAGTGCACACTCCTGTGCCATCATATTAAGGAGAAAGAACTGGACAAGATGTCCTCAGCAAATAAACTAACTCAACCAGTTTGCCTGGAATGTCATAAATTCATGCAGCTACATGACCCTAGAACAGGAGGAAAGGACTCCACACACACACACACACACACACACACACACACACACACACACACACCTTTTTTTTTTTTTTTTGCTTTGGGGTCCTCAAGAGTAAACAGCTCCGTTTTTAAGGGTTCATTACCAACTGCTTACTTTAAAATTCTTACCTATGCCTTTTGTTTGCATGTTTTGCTTTGTTTCTGACAATGACGCAAACCCTTTCAATGTATTTTCCCTATTCCTTTGATATCATATATTCATTAACAAGCCCGACGCTTTTTAACAGCTAAAATTCAATCTATTTCCCCGAGTGCCCACTACTCCTTTTATTTCTTTCACCTTTTGTATTGTTCCTTACCATCTGTTCTGTTCTAACAAACCGTATTCTCTTGCCCAAGGCATCTATTTACCGACTCCCTACCAGTTTTCTTTCATTCTTCCCAGTCAACTTCCAAATGCTACTGAGCATTGCATTAATCTTTATTAAAAACAGAAATTGTAAGCGAGGCTGTGAAACAAATTGAGAGAAACCCCAGATTTTGTTCTTCTTTATGCCAAAACCAAAATCAGTCTAGTGGGTGGTATCTGTGGATTTAAAAGAGAGAGCTAGGAAATGGTTCAAGAACATGGCTCCCTTCAGTTTTTGTTTTTTTTGTTGTTGTTCTTTAACGAACTTTGGGTGACAAAAAAAATAAAACGCTCCACAAATCTTGCTTGGCAATGCTAATATGTCATAACATTGTGTGCAGCCCTGCCCGAGATTTCTCTGCAGAGGGCTCCGAGAATTTAAGCAAATGTTGTTTTCATTTCACACTGAAGGCCTTTGACTCTCTCTCTCTTGCAAAAAAAACCCAGGTTGATGGTTGGCCTGATGCTGTAAATCCTTGACGTGATCACGATTGAACCCAACATTTCTGTCGTTAAGTGAGACATTCGTTAAGTGAGCTTTGCCCCATTTTACAACCTTTCTTGCCACAGTTGTTAAGTGAACTGTTGTGGTTGTTAAGTTAGTAACAGGACTGTTAAAATGAATCCAGCTTCCCCTATTGTCTTTGCTTGTCAAAAGGTCGCAAAAGGAGATCATGTGACCCCGGGACACTGCAACCGTCATAAATATGAGACAGTTGTTGAGCATCCGAATTTTGATCATGTGACCATGGGGATGGTGCATGAGATGATGATGAGGAGGAGGAGGAAGAGGAGGAGGGAGGAGGAGGAGGAAGAAGAGGAGGAGGAGGAGGAGGAGGAAGAGAAGAAGAAGAAGAAGAAGAAGAAGAAGAAGAAGAAGAAGAAGAAGAAGAAGAAGAAGAAGAAGAAGAAGAAGAAGAAGAAGAAGAAGAAGAAGAAGAAGAAGAAGAAGAAGAAGAAGAAGAAATAGTTGGAAGGGATCTTGGAGGTCATCTAGTCCAACCCCCTGCTCAGGCAGGAAACCCTATACCATTTCAGACAAATGGCTGTCCAGTCTCTTCTTAAAGACTTCCAGTGTTGGAGCATTCACCACTTCTGGAGGCAGGTTGTTCCACTGGTTAATTGTTTTAACTGTCAGGAAGTTTCTCCTTAGTCCTAGGTTGCTTCTCTCTTTGGTTAGTTTCCATCCGTCGCTTCTTGTCCTGCCTTCTGGTGCTTTGGAGAATATGTGAAAAAAGGTCATATCTCATCGTAGCTTTGAATGGTCACTAAATGAACTGTTGTAAATTGAGGACTAACTGTATCCCGCTTCAGCCCAATGATTAAAGAAAGTTAACCGAACTTAGCTTCCTGCATAAATATAGCATAACTATTCACGTGAAAATGAAGTCATCATGATTACCCTTGGCTCAGAGTTGCTGGCTGGTTTTTAATGCCTCGGGAGTGTTTCTATTACATCACTGTTACTCACTTGAGGATTTCCAGAGGAAAAGAGAGGGATTATATATATGTCCTGCTAAACCCCTGTCAGATTACTGCCGTTGTGCACACAGCTGCCTTTGAAATAGTTCAGAAGTTCAAAATAGGCCCAAATAGACCAGCAAACTGGGTAATCAGATCTGGAAAGTGTTCTGGCAGTGGTTTGCTTCCTCCTTGTGCTGTGTTGCTCAGTTGTGAGCGATGCTCTCAAATATATGTTCAGAAGGTAACTAGCGATAAATCAGTGCCAGTGATGGAGCAATGTGTTTTAATATATCTCTTGGCAACAGGCCACCTTAGGATAGACAGCAAGGTTGTGATGCTTACTGTGTGTAATACTTAGTGGATCTTCCATCCAATAAGTTCTGCTATCTCAGGTAACTGTCTCAATTTGCCTAACAGTAGGACTTGTCACCTGGAGAGAAAAGCCCAGGGAAAAACAGTGGAGTGCTTGGTGCTCTCTCAGCTTGGCTGTTTCCTTGCAAATGTTTCATTACCCAACTAGGTAACATCTTCAATGCTAGAAAGGAGTGGGGTTTGCTCTCTGTTTATATACAGGGGCTTGTCCTATCTGTGTTGTTTTCTTCTTGGTAGTTCTTTGTTTAGGCCTGTTTGATTGAACAGCCTACACAACATCTGAATCAAAGAACTATTTATTTATTTATAAAATTGATAGGCCGCCCATCTTACCTCAAGGTAACTATCAAGAAGAAAACAATCCTCACACCAAGACTGACAGGCAAGCCACAGTATATAAACAGAAAGGAAATCCCACTCCGGTTTGGGCTGATGATGGTACCTAGTTGGGTAATGAAACGTCTGCGGGAGAACAGCCGAGGTCAGAGAGCACCAAGGACCCACAGTTCAGCCCTGAGTTACAAATATTCTCTTCTACCCAGTATTTAATATTTATTTGCTACGTATATGTAGAGATGTGGGTCTGTACATATGTTATTCATAGTATGTTTAGGTGTGTGTCATGTATGTGTTTCACTTTGAGAGTGGGCAACTAAATTTCATTGTTGATGTGTGCCGTTGTGCCCACAGTTAAAAAAAATGACAATAAAGGTTATCTTATCTTATCTTATCTTATCTTATCTTATCTTATCTTATCTTATCTTATCTTATCTTACAGTCCATAAAAATACTCCAACTTAAGACCTAGATAATTTAGTGAACAAGGCAAGAGTGCCTAGACATGAGTTTCCAATTCTAATAAGCAGCTGTTAATAATAGGATCACAACTCTGGACCTAGAACTTATTCCCTTTTTACTGATCACGATATCAAACCTTAAAAGTCAAACCACCTCACCCTATGTGCATCACACTGATATGGGGACACAAAAATTGCATTTCCATGTTTTCCACACAAAAATCCTAAAGGTGTTTTTTGCTTACTGATCTTTCAGCATATCAGCCATTAGTCACTTACCCATAAATGTAATAGTAGAACAAATTTAGTACTTACATCATATACCACAAAATCAAAAATATCAATACAAGAAATATAAAAGGCAGCTATTTGTCTTTGAGACCTCATTTTCCTTGAAATGACCCATCTTGGATTTTAGATTAAAAATAACAAGTATGTATTTCATAAATACCACATGAATTTCATCTAAAAAAATTTTTAAACCTCATCTATGGTATTTTAGTACCTGACTTGTATATTTATGTGACTATTGTTAGAAGTGACTAATTGGGTTTGATTAGCTTCATCATTAATATTCTGTCCATAATTTAACATGCTTCAATAAAATACCCTAAAGCAGTATAATGATTAGATTCCAGGAATATGTGTTTTGCAATTAAGTTGCCCTTGATTTTGATATGCAGATTAAGAAATGGTGGTCTCATCTAAAAAAAAAAAATACTGCCCTTATTAGCTCAGCAGCGTACTCTGAAGATTAGGTAAGAAATCCAAGATTTTTCTCTTTGTATATGCTAGTTAAAATGTATTTCAATCAAGCATATGTGAGCAAATCAGATTTGATTAGTTAAGTTCACAGTCATTCTATCTAAATGAATAATGTGTCACCTAACATTGCAAAAATTTGATTAATAGTTTATCAGTTAATTAAAAATGTGGTTTAATTTTTCTCCTTTTTTTCCAGTGTGAGTGTGTATGTGTGTGTGCGTGCGTGCACGCGCATGCATTTTAGTATAATGCAAGGTAGATAGTGCAGCACTTGCGTTCATCACAAATGCAAAATAACTTTATCTTGAATCTATTGTTCTTTCTCATTCCACAGCCAACTGGCAAAGAAATAAAGATCAGTGAACAATCTGTATAAAAGCAAAATGGAAAAACTTTGTTTGCTTACACATATGGCTGACAGTGGTTTAAGTTCAAGCAGAAGAGACAACCGTTTTTAATCTATATATGGCGCCCCCCAAAAATTGCTGTCTTTTTTTTTATCCTTTTCTATCCTGTCTTTAATGACCTTGAAATGTAATTCTGACCATGTGAGCATCATTGTTCTACAATTAAACCCCACATAGCTGGGGACTATATTTAAATGATCCAAGTGATGTTGGGTTATGGCAGGGGTAGGCAACCTTGGCTCTTTTATGACTCGTGGACTTTAACTCCCAGAATTCCTGAGCCACCATGGCTGGCTCAGGAATTCTGGGAGTTGAAGTCCACGAGTCATAAAAGAGCCAAGGTTGCCATCTCTGGGTTATGGGAACGCTTCCAAAGGAAATCACCTGGAAACAAAGATAAGTATGTTCCCTTTCGCCATTGAACTGTTGGAAATACTGTAGTCCTTCCTTAAGATCTTCAACTGGCTTTAAGAGGATGCTCTCTTTAAATATTAATGTATATTAGCTCAAAGTAAAGTAAGTTGGGTTTGGGCCCTTGAGTGAAGACTTCTCTAGGAATTAAACCCCATCAAATGCTGTCATACTTTATATAAGCTATCAGATCTGTGTAGCATCATTAGAGGGCAACAAGTAGATATGATGATGATAGACTAGAGTAGAATTTTTTTATTGGCCAAGTGTGACTGGACACACGAGGAATTTGTCTCCAGTGCCTAAGCTCTCAGTGTACATGCAAACATAAGCTCTCAGTGTACATAAAAACAACAAAGTGATAAATCATAAATCGTAAGATGCAAACAGCAAAATGATAAATCGTAAGATAGCAATAGGATAAGGTAAGAGAACATAGGTAAATATACTACATAGGTAAATATACTTAGACATAAGGCAATACTGTGGGAATTAGGTGTTTAGCAGAGTGACAGCATGAGGGGGAAAACTGTCTAGTTGTTTTGGCATGTCCTATAGCAGCGTCCCAAGGGGAGGAGTTGAAACAGTTCATGTCCAGGATGTGAGGGGTCTGTAGATATTTTCTCAGCCAACTTTCTGGCTTTTGCAGTATACAGATCCTTCATGGAAGGCAAGCTGGTTGTGATTGTTCTTTCTGCAGTCCTAACTATCTGTTGAAGTCTGTACTGCTCTTGATGATGATAATGCTATCCATTCAATCATGGGCGGTAGACCAGTTCTCTCCACCTTTTCCAATATTTACCACTTCTTTCAGTTCTTTTATGCTGTGGCTGGTGTCTAACCATTATGTTCTGTGGTAGCCTCATTTCCTTTTACCACTGATCATCCTGAGCATGGCTGCCCTTTCCAGTGAGTTTGAACGCATGACATGGCCAAAATGAGTAAGGTAGAATTTTGCGATTGTGTGTTCCAGTGATATGTTTGGTTTTATACATTCCAGTACTTGCTTTCTCAACCATAGGTTGGTATGGGAAACACCACAGTATGGAGCAATCTGCATTTAATTGCCAGACTGATCCCGCTTTTCAAAACTCAATTCATGTTCATCACTAGTGTGTGTATGTGAGACCTCGCTCAATTCAATATTTTATTTCTGGAGTTCATTCACTACTTTGATCAATCTGAGATCTATCAGTTGATCAATCTGTGATCAGCACAGATACAGAAGAGATATATATTTGCTGCAGCCAAAACATGGCTTCAGTTCTGCACATATCTGTCAGTAGGTCCTGTTGAGCTCAGTGAAGTTGCTACAAATAGATCTAGGATTGTGTGTTAATATTCCCATAACCTTGTAAGATTTGCTGATAAATAGTTCAATGGGAACATTTCAAAAGCACCCTGTCTGACACTCCTCTTTATCACACCATCATGATAATCATAATGCTTAAGGTGGAATGGTGGACATAAATGGGCAAATTATTAACATTTTCCTTATATTCTATATGCAAGAAAATGCTCCTATCTTTTTTAAACAAAACCCTCTTAGTTCAAGTTTTCTAGCTCTTAGCAAGTCAATATACAGATCTGGTTTACAAGCAGAACTAACTCAGGGCTTGCTTTAACTACTTCTTATTACAATGGCACAATTGGTTTGCAGAACACTTATAAATCATGGTTTACAAGCCACAATTATTTTGTTTACAAACCACAGTATGTTAAAGTTAACGAACTACATTATGGTTTGATGTAATCAGAAAACCCAACTATCTTCAGACCAGCATTCTTTAGCCTAGTAGCGTTTTCCAGCAAATCTGGATGAAAGCATATCCCACCAGTTTGGTAATGGAATTGTAATCCAGTTTAGCTGGAAAATATTAGGATGGGGAAGACAGTTATATTCACCTTCAAGCCAGAGAACCCCCAAAATAGAACGTTTTGGATTACCATTGTTCATCTTTCTTAGTTCCAAAGCTAAAAGCAGGGATATGAACATCCTTCCAGAAGAGCTGGGAAATTTCAATCTTCTAAAATTATGATGTGAAAATGTCACATTTCTAACTTCAGTGCAATCCTGGATTATGTACTGATACGATTCTCATCTTGGATAACACAGTCTGTAATAATTTCGTATAACACAGTTTGCACATAGATGTTTTTTATTATGGTTTTAGAACAACTTGAACTTGCAATTCCTGGCCCCCTCTCCTTCCCTTTTAGCAAAGCCATGGATTTATTTTACATATGTTTGTCCCATTCTACAGTCCAAAAGAGCCTGCAAAATATCTAACAATTCATTAAAAAGCAACTAATTAAATCAAAAGCAATTGAGTCATAACCAACTTAAGAAACAATAGAAAGGAGAGGAGAGGGAGTTTGAACCAAAAAAAAAAAAAAACTATTACCAAAACCAGATGAAAACTGGGCTACATTCCAATAACAAGAAATTATTCAGGACGTGGTTTGTGGGAACTATTAAATTTTTTTTTTTTTTTTTTTTTTTTTTTGCTAAAAGCCATTCCAAAATGTGTTACTCCTCTTGGGCTAATAAGCAAAATAGCTTTTATACAATAACAAATTGGCATTTCCTTTTGAGCTGAAGTCTTCATTTCTCTGTGACTGTGTGTCTTATCATGCATAGGAAACACACTGAAAGGACCATAGTGTACAGCAGTGATGGCGAACCTTTTAGAAACCGAGTACCCAAAAACTGGCCCCGCCCCACCCTGGACTCCGCCCTGCCTGCCCGCAGGGGCACTCACTGCCCCCAGGGCCTGCCGCAGATCGCCCAAGCTGCCCAGCAGCACCATGGCGGCCACACTCTCTGCCCGTGCCCTGCAGCATCAACTGTGTGTGATGGGGTGTGAGGGCAGAGTCTTGTCTATGCTGCCTGGCTGCCATGTCCTTGGCTGTGCTGCTGTGCATGGGCCACTCTCGGGGGCGACTCTCCTCCAGGGGGGGCTGCTGATGAGGAGGGAGTCATGGGAAGGCAAGGCTGGGGCAACGGCACGTGTGCCCACAGAGAGGGCTCCGAGTGCTGCCTCTGGCACGCGTGCCATAAGTTCGCCACCACTGATGTACAGCTTTCAAACATAGGTTTCATTTAAAGATAGTATGGTAAGGTAAAGGTAAAGGTTTCCCCTGTCCAGTCATGCCGAACTGTAGGGGTTGTGCTCATCTCCATCCTAGCCAAGGAAGCGAATGTTGTCTGAGGACACTTCCATGGTCATACGGCGAACATATACGCTATATATGGAATGCTGTTACCTTCCCACCGAAGTGGTACTTGCATTATCTACTTGCATTTCCATGCTTTCAAACTGCTAGGCTGGCAGGAGCTGGGACACGTAGTGGGAGCTCACACTGTCTCAGGGCGCTTGGTTCTCAAACCTGGACTGTCAGCTGACTAGCTCAGCACCTCTAACCGCTGTGGCACCTCAAAGGCAGTCTGAGCAAGCCCTACTACTTTTCAACAAATGGAGTTAATACTTCCTTGGTCTACTGCAAGGGTCTTCAAACTTGGCCCTTTTATGACTTGTGGACTTCAACTCCCAGAATTCCTTACCAGTTATGGTAAAATTGCAGCAAAGGCTGTTTTCCCACATACAAATCAGTGATGGAACTGGAAAGATTTCCAGCTGATTTCCACCTTAACTGAGAAGATCCAGCAGTTTGAAGCTGCCAGTTTCCTAATGTCTTGTGCTAAATGTATATACCTGCGATAGATAGCAACTAATTGCTCATGGATAATGATGTAATAGGTTTCTCATCCAACATTAATAAGTAGTTATATTAATATATCAAAACCTGGTAATGTGGTATGACTAGGATCTATATCAAATGATTATGTCAATGGGCCATTAAGCAAATAGTATATTAAACCCAGACTACAGCGTAAGCCTGGGAATAGAAGTGTACATTGAGAACTTAAGCAAGGTACTTTAAAAACACGGGGAAACCATACAGAATAAGCTACAGAAAAGGAGGCAGACATTACTGTTTTATTTGCTTGATGTTATTTTGTGTTGCGTTATTCCACAGTTTGTATTTTATCAGAACCCCATCAAACAGGAGGAGGAGGAGGAGCAGGAGAAATTGGCTATACAGGAATGGTGCTGTTCCAACGTGGATTAATGTCACATGTGAACTCAGACAGTAAGGGCTTATTCTATAAACATGGCCAAAACAAACTAGCAACAATCTGTTTCGTTTTTTGCTAGATCCAAGTCCATCATGTCCTCCATGACTCATTAGCCCAGGTTAGAAATGATGACTATTTAGAAAGGCTCCAAATTGGGAAAGATTTCTCTAACTGTCCAATCCAAATCCTCTCCTATGAGTTAAGGACTTTGGTTTTGGCATAAGGAAGAACAAAATCTAGCATCGATTGTTTTACTTGCCTAGCATCTGGATCCCATGTAAACAGCAATCAGGTAGAAGAAATATATAAATGTGACCAAAAAAGGAAGAAAAGGTTGACATTCCTCAATTAGCAAAGTTGGATTTTTAGTAGAAACTCCCATATACCAGGGTGTGTTGTTTGATAGGATCCAGGAACCATCCCTCCAGATGGGCCCCAACCCATAATGTGTAATGTGTGTAATGGAACCCATTTTATTGATAATATCACGGGGTGGTTTTTTTTCCCCTACCTTGGATGCTATGTGTTTTTATGTGACATTTTGTACGTGGCTTTATTTTTTAATATCGTTAGCTACCCAAAAGTCATGTGATTTAGATGGGTGGCCCTATAAATCCAATCAATAAATAAATAATAGCGAAGGAGTGCTTCAGTGTGATGCTAAGCAGCCAGTATATTTCCACTGTAAAATATGCAAAAATAAATAAGAGTACCAAAATATTGTTGAGTGATTGACAGCTTCTTAGAAAATGGAGTGGATCAAAACCCTCCTGAGTTAACAATAGAATGCCTAAGTATGTTTAGGATTGGGATTTGCAACACAATAGCTCATAAATAACAAAGAACTAATGAAGCAGACATCAAAAATCTTTTCTTTTGATATATTCATGAAGAAAGCCCCAGGTTTGCAAATCCTAAAATTAAAAAAAAAAAAAATACTCACTTAAGTATTCAAGGCTACTAAAGTTTTTGTGCCATTTATGGACCGTTTCTACACATAATACAGGAAAATATGACCACAAAATGGGCTTTCCCCCCCAAATTAGTCTCTTTTTCTACTTATAGATTTTCCTGGCAGCTGTATTTAACTTTGACCCAAACATTCACTTTGCAATGATTTTGTCAAAGGAATGGGAGTCCGATGGAAATCAGGCACAGTTCTATGAAGAATATTTTGCAGTTGTCCATGCTTATATTTCCTTCCTTCACTCTACAATGAGACAACAGCAACAAGCCAAATCCTTAATTCTATCCATGTCATTTCGTTGATTTGTTTTTTAAATGCAGCTAACAAAAAACATTAGACATGGAAACTTCCAAACATTGGTGTGAGGCCTGATTGACTGGAATTTCCTAAACTGTGGGTTGAACTGTTATAGAAGAATGGTACATATTACCTTTATGGACATAAATGTCACATGTAAAGAATACGACTGATTCACACATTACCCATGATGGTTTGTTTGATTTTGGAATAGGGTTGTGTGCATCCAGATCCTGCTTTTTAACCATAGTTTACCGTGGGCCATATTGAGTAATGAATTACAGCAAGATTAACTATCCAGTCGCCATTAGCCAACTCCCTATCTTCCCACAAACATATAATGTTCAGTTTCTTTGATATGAAGAAGTGAAAGTTATTATATACATTTGATTGTTGGTCTCACAGCATCTAAGCTGGAAGTGGGTTTAGTTTCCAATGCTTTCAGGTTAAATGGGGAAAAAGCACACTTTGTGGAGGTAAGGCTAATTTCTTGGTGATACAAAATGATCATTGCTTGGCCCTTCATTATTGCAGCAGTGATAACCAGCTTTTGAACTGCAATAAATGAGGCCAATCAACATTACTTTTGTCTCATTACTTCAAGAGCTCACACATAAATTCCCTCTTCTCTCTCCCCCCCCCCCTTTGGTAGGAATTAACCGGTGCACTCAGTGTTGTGTTGAGGTCTTTCTCAACTAGAGATCAAACAGTTTGAACTTTGCTGTGTCCAGTAAACTGACTGGCAAATGGTGTGGTTTAAAAGGAAAAAAAAAAAACTCCTCTCCAGTTTTACACAGAGAGAGAGAGAGATTTAACCTCAGTATAATTTAGAAGAGGATAAAGTGATAACAACTGTGTTAAGCCCACTAATATTTCCTATTTAGCTTTGTCAATGTTACCACTTGGATGAGAAAAATGGAAGAAGGTGGATCCTATAAAATGACACTGGTGATTTGTTACTACGGCCTGAAACTTTGTGAACTGTAATTCAGTAAGAAAATATTTAGAAACCAAACTTTATCCCAGAGCAGTGTGACTCTCCAGATGCTGTCAAACTACATCATTCAGAATCTTTCACCATCCAGCTCTGGCTGCTTAAAAGAATTAATGGATGTATCACAGTTTTGGGTCATGGTGTGGGACCAGCCATAACACTAAGTGTTATGTCCTTTGCATTAAATATTAAATTAAATTTGATGAATATTATTATTGTTAGTCACGTAGTTAATAATTTCCTGCAACATCTTTTGAAGCTTTCTCAGGTCACCTACATTTTGGAGATCTCTCTGTAGGATGATTGCAGCCCCGCAAATGAAATAGCGTGTAACAAACCCAGCTCTATCCCCAAAGGTAGAAAGATGGTCGAGAAGAAAATAATCACTCTCTAGTATCAGCCACCAGAATCTATTATTTTACTCTAAAGTTAGGGTCAGACTCAGCCGTTAAAGACACTAAGCTTGTCAGCTTTCCAGCTGACATCCCAGATTTCAGACCCCAGCACTGCACAAAGGGACAAGCTCCCGTTCCTTGCTCCAGCTTCTGCCCACCTAGCAGTTTGAAAGCATGCAAATGTGAGTAGATTAATAGGTACCATTTCAGTGGGAAAGTAGCACTGTCCCATGCGCCTTTGGCAAATAGTCATGCTGGCCACATAACCATGGAAAATGTCTTCGGATAATGCTGGCTTCCTCAGCCAGGAAACGAAGATGAGCACCATGCCCTAAAGTTGGAAAATCTTTATCTTTACTAGCATCACCCATCGGAGTCCTTTATTTTACTCCAAAGTTAGAGTCACCAGAATGAACAATATTGTGTTTGTAGTTGCTCTCTTTAGCCACCTCAATACAGCTGAATTGTTTTTCTGAGATGACTATTGACATACATCTATATTAGGCAGTTCACTTGAACAACACTATGTGACTATTTTATTGAAAATCTGGCATTCTGCCTTGATTTTGCATATCTCTTAACCGAGATGCATGCATTACTACAGATGGGGAAAAAAAAACAATAAAAAGAGCAACAAGTAATTTACTGTTTCCATCGGAAATAACAACAGAATTGTGTGGATTCTTAAGCCATTCTACCATTTCCAGTAAAATTGTGCTCTACTTGCCAAAACATCAATTTGCACTGCAGAATCCTGATCCTTGCTTGCAGCTTCCCTCTATTAAAAAAAGATGTTCATCCCTAATAGGAGATCAGAAAAATCCAGCCCGTTCAAAATGCAGGTTCATCTTTGCCAACGTTTCAAAATCCAGGAGGTGTATTCCATATAAATGAGAGAATAATTTATTTTCAGGCAGGTGTGTTATTGGGAGAAGTCTTTTCCTGAATTTCTGATGTTTTCACAGCAATTCAAGGCATAGGAGCCATTGTAGGGGAGGGGAGGGCAATTATCAGCTAACCCACAATTGCCCAATGGACTTCAAAGGTGTATAATGCAGTTCTAAAAAGGATAGACTAGGTTCTGTTTAAGGTCTTCCCGATTCTCTCTGGTGGAGCCCGCTAAAATCTGTTGGTTTTTTTTTTGCAGTTGGAGAGCTTTTCCCAGGCCTTATCGGTGCCTTATTCTTGGTAGATGTTTAATTCACCAAGTTTATACATTAAGGCCCCTCCCCATATAATGATCAGGCACATATCTGCACACATCACTCAAAAGGCCCTGCCTTTTTTTAAAGGATAACCCTGAGCTCATGTACAAGTCTGCGCCTGGTCATTATTAACCATTTAAACTTATCTATTATCAAGTGTTCATCATCCTTAGTGCTCAACCAATGCATCAGACAGAATCTATTCATTTATTAAATTTGTTTGCCACCCATCTCGCCACAAGGGTGATTCACAACCATCTTCAGACGGATGGTGGTGATCTTAATTCCCAAGGGATTTTAATTGACTCTAGTCCAAGGGTCTTCAAACTTGACTCTTTTATGACTTGTGGACATCAACTCCCAGAATTCTGGGCGCTGAAGCCCACAAGTCATAAAAGGGCCATGTTTGAAGACCCCTGCCCTAGTCCTTTCCAGCTTGTCTCTTGTCTGCAAAATCTGATTTAAGAAGCTGCCAAGAATATTTTGGTATTTAAGTCCCTTGCTCTTCATGGGAGCTACAAATGAGTGGGCAAGACTCAACAACCATTTTGTAAGCGTGTCCACGCCATAGTTCCTAATGGGATTGAGAACTCCTAGTTTAGGCAGTAGTGTGTTATGTGAATCCAGCTAATGATGATTTATACAATTAACAGTGGTTAATAAGACTTGACTTAGCCTGATGTATGAATACAGCCAAGTCTTAATTAGACTTGAACCTCTAGTGATAAAAAAAGTGAGCCCATATACCAGCCATCATATAATAAATATATCAGATGAGCTGTTTTTAATTTTATATCATCTAGCCTTATCCTGTTTTCCTAACCGTTGAGGCAACATCCAAAGTTTAATCCTGGGATTATGATGAAGATCTTTCCTGAAAGCTCAGCCATAATGTTTCTATTCTAATTGTTTTAAAGGACATTTCATTCATACATAGCCTGAATAAATATAGGTTATTCATGTCCACAAGGTGGCAATAGAATCTTTGAAATGCTCTGTTTGGGTAATCAACAATATACTCTCCAATCTTCAAGAAAAGGAAGAGCGTGTAACTTCCTACTACAGTTAGGCTATAAGTAACGCTTGAGTATGCATGTCTGTTGAGTCGCTCCATCGTGAATACAAACCTTGTTTGCACTACAGCTGAATAACCATTGAGAAAACAGGAAAAGCTAGCGGTCGTTTTTATCAATCTAATTTGTGAAATTTCTTGTTGTTATGGATTGTTATCCCATTTAGGAAGCTAAGACGCCTATTTACTGGCATCTTTAAACAGAAATCTAGACAAATATCATCAAATAGGTACATACATCCAACATAGTAAACTGTGAATTATTTAGCCAGGTTTCATGGAAAAAACCCTTTGATTCATCTATTAACTCATACACCGTAGTTAAAAAAAACCCACATTAGTTGAATTCACAGATTATTCTGCTAAGCCATAAAGAAGAAAAGTATATTTTGGCTTCCAGTACGAATTTGTCAAAAAAAACCCCACATTGAAATATGGACGTTTCTTCTTACACAATAGGTCACGAAATCAAGGACAAATTCATTGTCAATGCATTTTATCTTATATCAGGCCTATCAGGACAGTGACTGCCAAGGGACTGCCCTAAGATGATCACAATAGAATTCAACCATTACACTCACAAAATGCAGTTTGTGGCTTTGTGCGAATGCACCCAACCAACTGTGGTTTATTTTATAAACCAGAGTTAAGCAAAGAAGGCCTACCACATTAACAGAACACATATACCCATCTAGCATTTGGTCTCTCCAGAGGATTCAGGCCGTTCCATGGTCTTATGATGTCTCTTCCACCTACTGCCTTAACAAATTCGTTTTTTATTAAGCAGCAAAGTAAATATTTCACTTTGTATTTTAACAAACAACAAGGTAAATATTTAAGTGAGACTAGCGTAAACTCTTGGCAGGTCTACCCTCGTAAGTACTACTCATTTGCTTTTAAATAATTAAAAGTCAATATTCTGCCAAAGTGTCTCCTTCCGATACAGAACTGAATGCCTCGGGCTAGGCTACATGCTTTTTTGGATCCCAATTCACAGCACAAAACTTACTTTAGAAGACATTCCTCTGATGGTTAACTATTCTTCAACCCACTCCCTACTGCATGTGCTCTTTTTTTTCCCCAGAGCCATATTTCTGTCTGGCTCTCCTCTTCAATCAACTACAACCTTCTTTTTAAAGCAGTCTCCACGTTTTCTTACTCCCATCTTGGACTGGACCCTGATGAAGATTTTTCCTTCAACACCTGGCTCCACCCAATCTTTTTGGGAACATGACTCTCTGCCTTAAAAAAAAAACCCATTCCCCTTATCATTGCTCGGTGCTCCCTCCAATCTTCCCCTGCTTGGTGCTTCCAGATGTGCTGTTATTACAAATCAAGATTCTGCTGGAGAACTCATTTCCCCTCCCCCTTTCTCTCTCCCCTCACCACCCCCCCCCTTTTGCAGAGCAGAAGTGTCAGGATGGCTTTGATGGCATTTAATTAAATATTTGGCAGTGTTTAAATTAATTAAATATTTAAACATTAAATCCTAAATAGGACGTGATCTCTGCTGCGAGGACATTCTGCCTCGGTGGCCATTAGTCATTTAATAGAAGTCAAATTGATGTGCGGAAGGCTTCCCCCCCCCCCAGCTAAGTGAAGTCTAAAGTGGAGGCACTTTGCAGCCTCATTAATAAGTAACCAAAGCTGGATCCAGGCTCAGCACCAGCTAGGCTAGTCCTATTAACGGAAATGTTAATGTCCCTCTGGTGCACGCGAGTCTCTCTGATCCAGACGGTTGATGAGATGGACACAAGATGAATTGGTGTACCCTGTCGTTGAAACGTTAGGCAGCCAACTTTCTGTTCCATGCCAGGTTTAGCACCGTGCCAAAATCTGTCTTCCACTTTCATGAAAACTTTTCCACCCCAACCCACTTGGAAAGACACTCCAGTTTTCTCCGTGTCTCTCCCGGACTGCCTTAGACATTATAGATAAATTGGAGTGAGGTGTGTCCATTACCCAAGCTTCATTGCTGGAGATATACTGCAGAGCACTGTTGTTGGAAAATGTGCGACGGAATAACAGAAGGGACTTTAGAGGTCTTCTAGTCCAATCCCCTACTCAAGCAGGAGATCCTATAACTATACCATTTCAGACAAGGCTGTCCAGTGTCTTCTTAAAAGTCTCCAGTGATGAAGAAACCACAACTTCTGAAGGCAAGCCGTTCCACCAGTTCATTCTTCTGAGTGTTAGGAAACTTCTCCTTAGTTCTAGGTTGCTTCTCTCCTTGGTTCATTTCCATCCATTGTTTCTTGTCTTGCCTTCTGGTGCTTTGGAGAATAGGTTGTCCTCTTCTTCTTTGTGGCTAAGCAGACCCAACTGCTTCCAGATTTGTTTAGGCTTCATGAGATCCATTGCCTCCTGACATCTCCATTTGGGATTTAGTAAAAGATGGAAAGTTACAGATTATTGGGAAGAGGATTGGATGAGGAATGAGAGAACACTTCCGTCCAACCGTTGGAAGAAATAACTAGGCGAGATGGTCAGCGTACAAGTTTAATCAATAAATATACATCAATAAATAAAACCAGGAATGACAGCACTCCTGGGGCTCGTTTTCCTTCGGTGTTGTGGCAGAGGAATTTAAGCAATTTCTTTTCCACTGGGGAAAAGAGAACAACAGTTTTAAAGAATGTAGTAGAAGTGTTCAGCCAGGTTCTAAGTAAAATGTGTCCTTACTTTACAGATAGTTCTCAGTTTGAAAGTCCTCTGGAGGTATTCCTGTGACTTAAATGCTCTCCGATACAAATCCAGTTAGAGATAAAGAATTGTTAAGCCCAAAAACAAGATTTAGACAAAAGATTAGGGAGACACAGAGGATATCTGCTCTGTTCTTGCCTACGTGATTGAATTGTAGCTGTTTCTAAGTAACAACGAGGAGACACATTTTCTTTTGAGGATGCAAACCCAAAAGGTAAACAGACCACAATAGATTTCCCTGCAGTGCTACACACCTTATTTTAATAAATAATAACACCTTATTTTAATAAATAATAACAAAAATCTTATTCACTAAACCAGAGAGCTCCAAACTTAGCAACTTTTAAGACTTGTGGACTTCAACTCAGCAGCATGGCTGACTGAGGAATACTGGGAGTTGAAGTCCACATGTGCCAAGTTTGGAGACCCCCTGTACCAAACCATCTTCTGCAAAGAAAAATGACCCCCCCCCAAAAAAAAGATCTCAGGGGTCAGCTCGTGAAACCTAGCAGAACCACATTCCAAAAGGTGACTGTAGAACTAAGTAACAAAACAATCTACAAGTTTTTCCCAGGAATTAATTTTAAATACTAGATTTCAATCTTCCACACATTTCTTTTTCAAACCTGTCTACTTCGAGTAGTTTGTTGGGAATTTTAAAAAAGAAGGGATTGTGAATTATGAAAATTTTAATGCCACACATGGAAGTTACCAGAGGAGACAAGCTGTATTAGGTATTGCTAAATATCGGGCAAATTTTCAAGTATTCTGTATTGTTGGGTGGGTGGGTGGGGGAGAAATCACACAATGATTGCTTTCACACAATAGGTGCTGGTACCCAACTGTGCTAGGATTAGTGCAATGTGTCAATCAGTCCTTGTGGAGCACATACAATCCAGTCATTATTCAAATTTATCTTTAATATTAGGCAAAAATGCAAATATTTCCTGGTAGGTGAAGAAATAAAGTAAGCAGGAACAGATGAGGTTCACACTTCCATAAGCTATATTAGTTTGATGAGGCTGTATGTCCTCATCCCTAACAGACTGTAGTAACTGAACAGATATTCAGTATAAAATAAAATAATCCTATAATAAAAAAAATAATGCAATAACGGCAGTACAGTTGACATTGAGACTGAAGACTCCACAAGCAGTGCCCAAAGGCTTTCAGGGAAAGCTAGTTGTTCAACCTCTGAAAAGTCATAAGCGTGGGATGGTCTACAGCAGGGGCCGTGGCATGCCAGCAACCAGTCCACACAAACAAGCCAAGCGAGATGCAGGCAGCACACAAAACCACGCGCTCTCCGGTCCGTGGAAAAACCTCTCTCCATGGAACTGGTCCCTGGTGCCCAAAAGGCTGGGGACCTCTGGTCTACAGTGATTAAGGCACCAGATTAGAAACCAGGAGACTGTAAGTTCTAGTCCCACCTAGACATGAAAACCTATTGGTTGACTTTGGGCCAGTCACTTTCTCTCAGCCCAGCTCACCTCACAGGTTTATTATTGTAGGGCAGACATGTCAATCTCACGATGTCACGTGACATCACACAATGTATCGGGGATGGTTTTGCCATTGCCGGCAATGGGGTGGGCAGGGCTTCCAGATGACACATCCGGCCCGCGGGCCGGCAGTTTGACACCCGTTGTAGGGTAAAAAAACCTCCATTAAGAATGCTTAGGGTGCTGTGCTGACCTAACCAACTGTGACGTATTCAATAAACTGGGGGACACCAGGCTTTTGAGGATGGAGTCTACCACTTTGTCTATGGAGATTCTCCATCATCCAAGTCATGGTTGTCCCAAAGGTGCTTTTTCACGAGGCAACTAGACTTTCTTTTTTCTCTTTGAAGACGTTTCGCTTCTCATCCCAGAAGCTTCTTCAGCTCTGACTGGATGGTGGGGAATGGAAGGATTTATACTCCTTGCAGATAGCCGGTCATTTGCATTCTTTTAGAGAGTCGTTGATGCCACCTGGAGGCTTTATCTGTGTTGTCAGGGTCACCTGAGTAGTACAAATGGGCGTGGAGCCTTCTTGGAACGGTTGACTGTGTCGTAAACTGAAGGTAGATGAGTCTACCACTTTGTTTCTCAGCTCGTGATAGTAAACTAATTTAGAGGAAGGGGCAGTTAAGGGACAAAACACTTCACTTAAAATTCAAATTTTTACTCTGAATCTTCCATTTCTCCAAAAAAAAAGACAAAAATAGCTGAAAGCACCACTCCAGGAGACTTCTGTCCTCACCAAAATAAAGCTAGTGAAGGAGATGCCCTTCTCCGGCAGTGAATTATGGTTTGCCACCATCCCTGAACCCTGCCAGTTTTTATACCAGCGCAGCTAAAAATTGACTTTCAACCCTGTCGCATAATAAAGAAAAATAGAAGTTAAATTGGGTAGTGTTGTCTTGCAGTTGGAAGGAAAGCATTCAGGAGCCAGAAACTTTGACAAGTTGGAAGAGCTCACTCCTGCCTATCACTTTAAATATTTTAAGGCCGATTAATTAACCTTGAAAGATAGATGGTGACAAAGGCGAAGTTTCTTGGAATAAAAGCATCAACTTGGCATGGGTATTTTAAGCTGACAGACCTGAGCATATGGTCTTTCCAGAACAGAGTTTCGTGCATATGTATCCGTTCACAGAAAGAGCATTAGGAAGAATGCAAGCATTTTACAAAGCCAGCATAACCGTATATATGTGGGAGAAATAAGCGGAAATGAACTTCACACATAAGGGGAAAAAATAAAAAAATGACACAGATTTATTTTCATCTCTCGGGCAGACTGCCTCATAGCAACCGTGAAAGGCTGGGAGATGTAAACTTGAGAAAACAAGAAATATTTTAGTGAAATCCTTGTGAATGTATGGCAAGAAGCTAGCTTGTGCTAGTTTTCACGGTGAAGGGGGGGGGGAGGCAGAGATAGAATCAGAATCTTAAGGCGGGTAACAAATGAAGCGTACAGTTAATCCCATTCTGTTGCCTCTAATTTTCTCTGCTGTCCTTTAATTAATCTGAAAAAGGCTCTCCTTTGCTTTCGAAAGGATAAAGGTTTCCCTGTCAGCCATGCCCACTCTAGGACACGATGCTCATCTCCATTTCACTTTACAATGCATTGGTAAGGCCACACTTGGAATACTGCATCCAGTTTTGATCACCACGATGTCAAAAAGATGCTGAGACTCTAGAAAGAGTGCAGAGAAGAGCAACAAAGATGATTAGGGGACTGGAGGCTAAAACATATAAGGAACGGTTGCTGGAATTAGATATGTCTAGTCTAATGAAGAGAAGATGAAAGGTGACATGATAGCACCCTTCCAATATCTCAGGGGTTGCCCCAAAGAAGAGGGAGTCAAGCTATTCTCCAAAGCGCCTGAAGGCAGGACAAGAAGCAATGGATGGAAACTAATCAAGGAGAGAAACAACCTGGAACTAAGGAGAAACTTCCTGACAGTTAGAATAAATAACCAGTGGAACAACCTGCCGCCAGAAGCAGTGAATGCTCCAACACTGGAAGTTTTTAAGAAGAGACTGGACAGCCATTTGTCTGAAATGGTATAGGGTTTCCTGCCTGAGTGGGGGGGTTGGACTAGATGACCTCTAAGATCCCTTCCAACTTTATTATTATTTTACTAAGGGAGCCAGAGTTATCCAAAGAGTTTCTGTGATCATGTGGCCAGTTTGGCTATATGCCAAAGGCGCACAGAATGCTGTTGCCTTCCCACCAAAGTGGTACCTATTAATCTACTCGCATTTGCATGCTTTCAAACTGCTATGTTGGGCAGAAGCTGGAGCAAGGAACAGGAGCTCACCCCCGGCGTGCGAAGTTCGGGTCTCAAACCCAAGCTGTCAGCTCTCCAGTTGACAAAGCTCAGCGTCTTTAACCACTGAGCCGTCGCGCCCCCTTTGCATTCTCCCATTATATAAATGGATGAAATAAAGAAGATGGATCTCAATTACAAACTGTTCCTTGGTGAGAATAAGATACTGTTAAGTCTAAAGCTATTCTTGGTTTTTGCGGATTGATATAGCTGGGCATTCAGAGTTCAGAAAAAAGACACGCCACCAGCTGATTACTGAAAACATTTCTGTAATTGCCTCCTGTTCAGCTGTTGTCTTTCAGCAGTGAAAAGATCAAGGGAAAAAAAAAAAGCAATGACTTTCTTCTTGCCTTTGCAGAGTTACAAAAAAAAAAGGCAAGTAAACAGCATTAAGCACTTTTTTGGGGAAGTTTATTGCCCCCCTTTTCCTATGAACTGCGGTTAAATTGGAAAGTCTCTGAAAACAGCTTCGGACCAAAGTTTATTAGCTTCATAGGAAACTAGAAGGAGAATCCCCTGTGAAAGGATCCTATCTGCCTTTTTTCCCCTGAAAGTAGAATATGAATGCCTAAGTACATACAGCAAATGTTTGAATGTGTTGTCTATTTTTTTCCCTTCTTTTTAGACCCAGGGCAATTTGTCCCCTGCTGTTCATCTAGAACAGTGGTTCTCAACCTGTGGGTCGGGACCCCATTTAGGGTCGAACGACCATTTCACGGGGGTCGTCAAACAACGCAGTCCGCCATTTTTTCCTCCTTTTCCTTAGCTGTGCTCCTCCCTTTTATCCTATTGGCTTTTGAAAGCCAATAGAATAGACTCTCTTGAATAGAGTCTAATTCTATTGGCTTTCAAAAGCCAATAGGAAATGTCCAGGCTGTCTCTGCCCTACTGAGCCCGCCAAAAGTCCCATTCTGCAAACGGTGCTGTACCAGTTGAGTAGTCCTCGACTTACGACCTGTTGGGGGGGTCGCATTAAAAAGGTTGAGAACCACTGCCCTAAGTGGATCTATACAAGGCAAGACAACAGCCTTCTCTTTTGAGTTTTGCATAGGCTCTATAAAAAATAACCTTCACTCTCCCCTCCCTTAACAACTGCTGGAAGATACAGCAGATCGAAAAGACAAGAGTACAAACTTTAAAACCCAACACACGTCAACTTGAAATATGTGGAACTGTTGACACCAGCCAAAGTTGCTCAACCGGGAGACCACCAGCCACCCTGCCGACCTTCTAGAAAGCAGCTGGAGCTGCTTCTCACGTTTTCAAGGCATGGAAGAGCTTTGGCTTCTACAGCTCTTACAGTCACAGCGGCGAGTGACTCGTTCATTCTCAGCCAAGGTTATTCTTAGTTCTGCCACCATCTCCTTTTTCGCAGATCAGAGATTCCAGCTGCTTCTCTGCAGAAAACACGAAGAAAACCTAAACCTACCGTTCTTCTAACTTGACATACCCTAGAAAGTTGGAAGTTGCAGCTATCACAAAAAAAAAAAGCCAGAGGAATTACAGGTACACAATTGTTCAGCCCCAAATTTCTGTTGTTAAGTGAGCTTTGCCCCCATTTTATGACCTTTTATGCCATAGTTGTTAAGTACATCGATGCAGCTGTTAGTCACATGGCTTCCCCTTTGAATTTTGCTTCTCAAAAGATCACAAAAGGCGATCAACGCTGCAACCGTCATAAAGTGGAGTCAGTGGCCAAGCATCTGAATTTCAGTGCCGTTGTAACTTTGAATGCCCATTAAATGAAGCGTTTTAAGTCAAGAACTACCTGTATATGCCAGCGACTTTTGACTATTTTTCACACAACTCTGGCAGCATCCCCATGATCACGTGATCAAAATCCAGACACTCGGCAACTGGTTCATATTTATGGCGGTGGCACCGTCCCAGGGTCCTGGGATCACCTTTCGCAACCTCCTGACAAGCAAAGTCGATGGGGAAGCCAGATTCACTTAATAACTATGTTACTAATTCAGTGATTCATTTTAGTGATTCATTTTACAACTGTGCAGTGATTCATTTTACAACCGTGGCCAAAAAAAAGTTGTAAAAAGGGGCAATACTCAAATCAACAAACATCTCGCTTAAGCAACAGAAATTTTGGACTCCACTATGATCCTAAGCCATGGACTACTTGTATAACTATATCCATTGGTTTTCAAAGAGTTGGGATACTGCTAAGCCGTAAGCGGTGGTTTAACTACAGTGGCTGGTTCATACACTCAACCATATTTTGATGTATCGTGGTGTACAAGCACATCCAGTCAACGTGTCTTTGAAATGTAGATGCATGCCGCTAACACTATAATAAAGTGTTTCTTCCTGGCCATTAAATAAATCCTCTCCATTCTCAACCTTCAGCCATTCTGACAGGAATACAAAGTGCCATTATTAGCAAGGGCCGCACTTTATTTAAAAAAATTAGAGATACATAAGAGCATTTACAAAGGATTTTGTTTAAAAAAACCAGGCTGTTAAGTCAAATCTGCGAAGAGGTTTGCCTTCCATGGCTAACTCCAACCAGCGCATTGTTGGGACTTCCCAGCATCCAGAGAGCAAAAACCTCTCCCCCCCCCTGATTAGCACATCAAATAACTCTTCCCTTAGCAGCAATCCAAGCACATCCCTGTTTGAGGTGGCTGGTATATTCAAAGAGTTCCTTTAAAAACAGACATTCCATTAAAAAGAAGGAAAAGAAAAACCAGTTTTCAGAACTAGTCGGTTTCTTCCATAAAAATACATAAAGGAATTTTCCCCCTCCATTCTAGCATTAATCTGAACTCACTGGCAGCATCATGCAAAAATGCAGAATCGTGAAAATAAAAATATAGGGCGAGGGAGTTGCGTTTTTTTAAAAAGCCGGTGATCAGGAGAACGAGCAGCTTCCGTAGCTTTAGCTATTTCAAGGTCCGTGGGAGTTTTTTACTACTCTGAGGTGGGGTGAGAACACCCGTGGGCAAAGGAGAACACATGTTCTTCTCAGCTAACATAGCTTGTTTGGTTTGAGCTTTGTTCTAGAAAAGAAGAATACCAAAAGGAAACCGTTACTCATTCATTCAAGTGCACCGATGGATTGTACAGCTCGGAGAGTTGCAAAGCAGCTCTGCTTTACCTATGCAAATGGAAAAAATAAGCCACAATTGATGGCCTTACTCTCTCTCTCTCTCTTTTATATATATATAAAACAGCCAGACTAGAAGAGGTTGAGATTCCTCCCATTACAATTAGCCCTCAATTTGCAACGTGACAGTCATAAAGAGGGCCATCATGTGACCAAATCTATTTTTATTATCTTTATTGTGGCAATCATTATCGAATGATGCAGTCATTAAGAGAACTCATTGTTCGCTATTGGGCATTTTTGC
This sequence comes from Crotalus tigris, assembly GCF_016545835.1. Taxonomy (NCBI): domain Eukaryota; kingdom Metazoa; phylum Chordata; class Lepidosauria; order Squamata; family Viperidae; genus Crotalus; species Crotalus tigris. The sequence goes on along the minus strand of NW_024100530.1, from coordinate 636,666 downwards.
TAAAAACTGGAAGGAAGTGCACGCGGATAAAAAAAAACGCATAGGTGCATCACACACATGCCTTCAGGATTAAAATGCGATGAACATTTGTTCCGAACGGTCTTAAAAAGGGCCCAACTATTACAAACATTACCGTTTCTAGATTTGCACACTGCACTGTGCAGTGATTTATTTAGTTGTGATTTATTAAGCAAATTACAACTGGCTGGCTGAGTAACAATACACCCGCAAACTATGGTTTATAAAGCCAAAATGACTGCATTCATACCCCACAAAATTAGCAAAATTACACAAACAGCTTTACGGCTTAGTGTGCTGGAAATTGAACGTACACTAGGAATAGAATAAGGTTGCACAAACAGAAGTTGTATGTATTTATTCCTCAACTTATGACAACTGGGACCAAAATTTTTTGTCACCAGATGAGGCGGTTTGTTAAGTCGTGTCTGATTTTATGATCTTTTTTTTTTGCTATGGTCATTAAGAGAACCACTAGTCATTAAGTGAATCCATGCACTCATTTAAGCAAATCCGGTTTCCACCTTTTGACTCTGCTCGTCAGAAACCACCTGGGAGGGTTGCAGATGGCAATCACGTGACCCTGGGACGCTGCAACCATCGTAAATGCCAGGCTCCCAAATTTTGATCACGCGACCGTGGGGGACGCTGTGCTGGTTCTAAGGGTGAGCATCAATCGTTGAGTCATTATTTTTTAAGGGCCGTTATGACTTCAAAGGGTCGCCCAACAAAGGATTGTAAGTCAAGGATTGCCAGTAATTAACAAGGTTAACAACCATTTCCGGCTACCTGTTAACTTACCAGCAAGCCAAAGGTGTTTATGTGCGTTTGTATATTGTGCAAAGCTTCGGCGGGGACTCCTCGGAAGCTCTTCAGCATGGAACTCCCCACCTCCTTGATGGCCATCACAAAGGGGACCATCCATTTCACACACTTCTCTATGTCGCTCAGTTGGTATCCTGGGAAAACCAAGAAAGAAAAGTTCTTGCATCTTCTACGCTTTTACTGGAGTTCGATCCTGACCGGCTCAAGGTTGACTCAGCCTTCCATCCTTCCGAGGTGGGTCAAATGAGGACTCAGGTTGTTGGGGGTCAATATGTTGACTCTGTAAACCGCTTAGAGAGGGCTGTAAAGCACTGTGAAGTGGTATATATAAGTCTAAGTGCCATTGTCCTTCCTTCCTTCCTTCCTTCCTTCCTTCCTTCCTTCCTTCCTTCCTTCCTTCCTTCCTTTCCTTCTGGTTAGAAAGCAGTAGTCCAGGCTGATTCTGCCCACAGTCTAGAATTCGATCTCAAGGTTGACTCAGCCTTTCATCCTTCTGCGGTCAGTAAAATGAGGACTCAGATTGTTGGGGGTCAATATGCTGACTCTGTAAACTGCTTAGAGAGGGCTGTAAAACACTGTGAAGTGGTATATATAAGTCTAGGTGCTATTGTCTGTCCTTCCTTCCTTCCTTCCTTCCTTCCTTCCTTCCTTCCTTCCTTCCTTCCTTCCTTCCTTCCTTCCTTCCTTCCTTCCTTCCTTCCCACAGTCTAGAATTCGATCTCAAGCTTGACTCAGCCTTCCATCCTTCCGAGGTGGGTCAAATGAGGACTCAGATTGTTGGGGGTCAATATGCTGACTCTGTAAACTGCTTAGAGAGGGCTGTAAAACACTGTGAAGTGGTATATATAAGTCTAAGTGCTATTGTCCTTCCTTCCTTCCTTCCTTCCTTCCTTCCTTCCTTCCTTCCTTCCTTCCTTCCTTCCCACAGTCTAGAATTCGACCTCAAGGTTGACTCAGCCTTCCATCCTTCCGAGGTCGGTCAAATGAGGACCCAAGTTGTTGGGGGTCAATATGCTGACTCTGTAAATCACTTAGAGAGGGCTGTAAAGCACTGTGACGTGGTATATACAAGCCTAAGTGCTAGTGCTATTGCTACTTCCCAGTCCTAAATTGACATAATCTTACCCAAAGCCTTACCCGAAACCCGCTGCATCAACTCGCGAGAGGAGAAGTGATACAATGCCGAAGCCGCCAGGATACCGTACGTGTATTCCAAACAGCCCACGTCGAGGACACACAGATCCAAAAGCTGACAAAAGAAGAACGTAAACTATCAGAAAACCGTTTTCAGGCTGATAAAGAGAGGAAACATCTTGCAGTAGGTTCTATCATTACCTCGGCTACTTGCACGAATATCTCTTGAGAATATTGTGGCAGCAGCATCTCACAGATCTCGCTTAGATATGCGACCTGCATGTATATGTTTAGCCAAGACACGATTGTCAGGGGACTCAGATTCCAATTGAGCGCCTGGAAGAAGAACGAGAAAGATATACTGGGACAAGGTGGACATGTTCTATATCAGGGGTGTCAAACTCACGTGACGTATTGTGATTTTTCCCCCCATTGCTGGCAATGGGGTGGGCGCGGTTTTGGCATGACACATCTGGCCCACGGGCTGGTAGTTTGACACCTCTGCTCTATATCTTCACAAAGGAAAGCTGAAGTGGGGTTAATTGAGACTATCTAAAGCTGCAAAGGGTCCTATTTCAGACAGACTTTAAAGCAGTGGTTCTCAACCTTTTTAATGCCGCGACCCCCAACCGGTCATAAGTCGAGGACTACTCAACTGGTGCAGCACCGTTTGCAGAATGGGGCTTTTGGCGGGCTCAGCAGGGCAGAGACAGCCTGGACAATTCCTATTGGCTTTTGAAAGCCAATAGAATTAGACTCTATTCAAGAGAGTCTATTCTATTGGCTTTCAAAAGGAGGAGCACAGCTAAGGGGAAAAAATGGCAGACTGCGTTGTTTGGCGACCCCCATGAAATGGTCGTTCGACCCCAAATGGGGTCCCGACCCACAGGTTGAGAACCACTGCTTTAAAGCTCTTTCATGGAGATATAACATACTATCTGTTAGGCCCATTCACCCATCTGGACATCTCCCTATGCATCAGAATGTGCAGTTGGTTATTCCTGACTCCACATCTTGATGTGTCATGCCTCCATCGGAGTCTGAATCTGCAGAGGAAAATGAGCTGGAACAGGACCCTATGGAGGTCGAGGGAGAGGTGTCTGTGGCTTCAGAGGAATGTGGGGAAGAACAAGACGAGGCAGGCCAGGGCCCTTCAGGATTGGGACAGGAGGAACAGGAGAGGCAGAGTTCAGGCGATGAGCAAGGGCCACCCCCTCCTGATCCTAGAGCATGGAGAGTGGAGAGAAGGAGGGAACAACGCAGGCAGGCTCAACTACTCGGGAGGAGAGCGTCCTGCCCCTCTCCACAAGGCACACACCTGGAGACTGAGATTTAAGGAGAGGCTGTGGGGAGAGGCATTTGTCGGGAACAAATGCTGATTCCTTGGAGTTTTGTGTGTGCTGGTCCTGTTCTCTTGTTCTGTGACTTCTGCTTGGAAACCCAGAAACTCTTGACCATTGGACTGGCTGACCAACTTGATTTGTGTTCAAAGACCTCGGACTGTATTTTGCCTTCTCTTCTGAATCTGCTCAGGCAAGCTTGTATTTCCACAGACTCGTTAGATTTTGGATGTACGTTTCATCCCTTGTTATCTACATGGCCTTGAGTAAATTACTCTTCTAATCTAACTGTATGTGAAACTACTTGCAGCCAGAGGCTGCTGAAGGTGCATGTGTGTCTTACTTTGTTCTGGGGCTGGCCAGAAACGTGGGAGCATTTGGGGAAAATTTGGAGTTTGAATTGCCAGCTGACTGCATTGTCTCTCTGCTGTGCCCTGGGTCACCACATGATGGAACATCTACTGCAAGGGTGTCCAACCTTAGTAACTTTAAAACCTGTGGGCTTCAACTTCAGCATGCTGGAGGAGAAATTCTGGGAATTGAAGTCCCCAAGTCTTAAGAGTTGCTAAGTTGGACATCCCAGTCTACTGGAAAGCACGCAGGTTCATTTTTTGAGCTCAGATGCACTGAAGCACTGAAATCTAACTCTTGAAATCAAGGCAAAAGCTGACAATACTTTAAAGTGGAGTGTGCACTTATATAACGATGGAATCTGGAGAGGCAACCATTAACTCCTTGGAGTAAGAGTGAGTTTTCTCATTCTTTCTATGTTACAGGACAAAACTTCTACAAACAAATAATCATCTTTGCACAGGTGGACCGACGCTGACAGGGCAAGTCACTAGCATATAAAAATAAAGCCACACCCCACTCCCATCTACCCCTGATGATGTTACCTAGTTTGGTAATGAAATGTCTGGAAGAAAATCGTCAGCTCAGAGAGTACCAAGAATCCCATAGCCCTCCTCCTCCCCTCCACACCCCAAACCTCACTCCCCTCTATCACTGATGAAGTTACCTAGTTCGGTAATGAAACATCTGCAAGAAAGCAACCAAGCTCAGAGAGCAGCAAGGACCCCACAGTTCAACCTGAGCTACCAATATTCTACTGGTACGATTGTTTTTCTTCCGTTCCTTCCAAAGAACGCACAGTCATACCTTCATAATAATGAGTTCCATGCTAATAATTTCTTCTTGCGTGCAAGCACCATCGGTAACATAGGCAAACTGGTGAAGCTTCGGCGGGTAGATCTCCTGCGAGAGAGAAGAGAATCAACACACTGGCCTATTCCGTTCTCTGAAAAGATGGCAAGCTGGCAAAGCCAGATGGTTATCCCACATGGATTTACATTTTGGATAATGAAACGATTTGAACGTTAAGGGTTTTTTTTTTCTGAGCCTTCATCAATATTAAAGCCAACTGTAACTACAAATAACACAGAATAGCAGCTTTATATAACTTGGATCTCGTCAAATACAAAAACGTCTTAATGCAGCCAAGAGACAGCATTTTTTGCTAAACGAGCCATCAAACCAAAACAGCACTGCTCTTTTCTCGAAACTTCTTCGACTGACGTTCTACTTTTTCTTCTCCTTGAGGAATTCTGGGAGTTGGAAGTACCCACACTTTATAACGTTGCCAATTTGAAAAACGCTGCTCTATGGCAGGGCTCAAGCTCTGTGGAGCAAGACTTTACCTCAAGTTTAGCAGCTATAAATAAAGACGATATCCCAATCAGCTGGAGGAGGGTCTTTACAATGTTCTGTTGTGTTGCCATGAAACGATCGAAGAAATCCTGAGCTAAATAAAACGTCTCTCTTTGTAGTCTGTGGACCGCACAAACCTGCAACATATAAATGAACCATCCTCCTTTCCATTAACATCACTCTGCAATTGTTAGAAATCTACAGGAATGCCTGTTAAAACACCAAATCAGATCTACATTTGCCTTATCCATAACACAAATACATTCTTGTAAGCCATCAGCTACTTATTCTTTGTAGTAAAGCTGTTTACTGATATTTTTCAGAGTTAAATAAATATAGGTAGTCCTTGCTTAGCGGCCACAGTTGGGAAAGGCAACTCTGCCACCAAGCATCAGTTGTTAAAGAGAAAAAATATTGTCTGCAACTTGTGATTTTAATTCTGTGTTTCTCCATTAATTCTGCCTGTTGCAAGCCGGTTGGGAAGGATGCAAATAGTGACCACAGGATGCCACAACAGTCATCAGTGTAAGGATTGATCACAAAGTGGTAACTCTGAATGGCTGCTAAACAAGGCAGTCACTAACTGTAGGTCACCTGCATTGCAACATTTTTTTGTGTGTACACATAAATAACCATGTGGAGCATATCAGCGTGTGATGCTGAGGTGTTCCCCACCCCATAAGGCAGCCGGCAAGAGCCAAAAGTGGAGTGAAACATAGATTTGTTCTTGGAGAAATAATAAATGTTGGTGGGTTTTTGTTTTGTTTTTTTGCAATGGCAGTAAGACCATCAAAAATCTTACTCCAACTTTTTATTTCCTTTGGCACCTAACCATGAGATCAGGGTTCCTCAAAATGGCCAATATCAGATCCAATGGGACTATCCAAGGAGTTGAGGGTCAATAAATGATGGAAGGTCAGTTGGGGTCAATTAATCTTTGGGGGCTTCTGCAGAGCTCCAGACCAGCCCCAAGTCCTGAAGTGGCTACTGGCAAGACAGTATTATCCAGAGGTGGAAATGGTCGGTGACCAGCAAAATCAGCCTTGAGTTCTCTATGTTATTACTGATGATACAATCATTTATAACAGGGCTGTCCAACCTTGGATACTTTAAGACTTGTGGACTTCAACTTCCAGAATTCCCATGGCTAGTAGGGAATTCTTGGAACTGAAGTTCACCGGTCTTAAAATGGTCAAGGTTGGAAACGCTTGATTTATAATGTTATTAGTTTCGTAAAATAAATGTCTGTGAATCAATGAACAACCTCAAACTTCATAAAAGGGTTGATCAGTTGAAGTTTGAAGACCCCTCCACTAGATGCACCTTTCAAACTACGAGGAACAAAAACAAGGTAGCCAGCCCCATAGATAAAACTCTAACGAAAGAAGGACAGAGCTTAAAAATAGCCCAAGATAGACCATTAAATCAGTCTTGTATGAATCCTTGTTTCAAACATGAGCTTACCTCCATTAGCCAATCTAGGAGAATTACTCGCATTTTAGGTTCCAAAAGGGGATGCTTTTCCATATAAAGTTTATCTCTTGCATACTTCTGTTCCTTACTGAGCATATTTTGCCATACTTCATCTCTATTCGCCCAACTACCAAAAGAAAAAACATTAAAACAGAGCTGGATCAAACGTCCCACCATTTCTGAATCTCCCATTTAGCACCTCATAGAAATTTGAGACTCTGCAACCGATTGCTGAACGGAAGCAAAATCTGCCATGGGATTTTTGGAGGCAAACACAGCCATTTACAAGCCATCTAACAGGCTTAAGGTAACTAAAAGCTTACGATCCCCTAAACATCCTTCTGAAAATTGACTTCCTGCTCACTCTAATAAGGCCATCCCAATATCAAAAGTAAAAAATTCTGCTTCTCATCACCTGAATTAAGCCATTTAATAACTAGCAAGAAAAAAAACAACAGATACCAAAAGGGTGAAAAATTTACCCCAAAACAGGCAATGGTGTCTCCCTAGCCGAAACCAGCTTTTGATGTTTAGAATTTGCAAAGTTGGCATTCTCAAGTTCTTCATCTTTCTCTGGTGTAGGGATCAGCAAGTGTGAATAAGGACACGCAGCATAATTTGACTAGGGAAAGAAAATCAACAGCACAGAGTCAAAGTTCAAAGTTCCAAAGAAGTTTACTGAACTACGGATTCATTTTCCAACAATTACAAGTTCCAACAAATTGACAAGTTAAAAAAAGATTAGGTTTTCCTCCCACCCCCCCCCATACTCTACAACTGTTTCTCCAACATGTTTAATAACAGGGGCTTTATCCTTCTTATGTTCCCTTCTCAAAAACTCTGGTGACTTCAAGAGAACGGTTAACAGTAAACAGGCCTTTTGCTTTAGAATCTCATCTGTTTATTTTGCATCTGATAGCAAAACTCCATAGTGATGGAGATAATCAAGATACAGAGGAATTCAAGTGGGAAGAAACATGGAAATTCCAAACTGATATTTCTGTATATATATATTTTTGTGGTAAATAACCTTTCAAAGAGTAAGAATGCAATCTCTCTTTCTCTTTTCTAAAAGATGCACAAGCCAGACATAAAATATAACAATTTAACCATCTCAAGATTATAGTATTGCTGTGTACCAAAGAAATTGCAGTTGCTGACTGTAATCCAGCATCCAAGCTTATTTTTACGTTCTGAAAATACATGCTCTGGATGCATTGTGCAATACTAGCATGCCAAAGAGAAAAGGACTTACATTAACTCTTGCAAACAATTTAAGTGCAAACAAACAAACCAGATCCTTTGTGAACCCAGTGAAACACAACAGAAGCCCCTGATCATTTAAGCTGTAAAGATCTTCAAATGTTTTTGATTTTTTAAAAAAAGAACAGTTCACATGAGCTGCTTTGTTAATTTGATAGCCAGCTATCTGAAAATGGAATAGTTCCTTTAGGCTGGTGAAATTTCCTCATTATTCACTTTTTTCTTTTTAATTAAGAATCAGGTCAATTCACAGTCCTTCCCCTACCTCTCATTCTAGTCTTAAAGGAGAACGCAATTCACAAGGTTTCTGCTACAGCCACAATAAAAATGGATGCCACCCTGTCCCTATATAAGTTATTTTCAATAGATTTGAGTAGTTGCCAAAACTTTCTGTTTCAGACCCTCAATGAAACAGACCTAAAGCTGCAGACAGACCACTTCACCAGCCTTGGCTAAACTTAAGCCCCCAAACAAGCCACCCTACCATTAACAAACCTTGCATTTCAGTCTGGAATTCAGATGTGTTATTCTATTTACAGCCTTTTCGATTTTTGCAGGATCTGGCAGGACTGCCTACAGAGAGCTGCAAGCTATCTAAACTTTGCCTTCGCAAGCGTTACAAGGTAATCAGGATGACACATAGTGACTGCAAAGCACTTTCCAGTGTAGCAAAAGATGTCATATAATCTTTCAGAGTTGCAAGGTTACTGCGTTCCATGCAAATCCTGGCTTTGTACAAGTTGTGTTTTGGAAAACTGGCTGATGAGGTGCATTTGTTTAAACTTTTATCCTCGCTGAACACTGAAGGAAAACGGAAGGTCTCAAAATGATAAAAGCCATCTTTATAATTGCCACATATTATCTAACTATTTTGCAAGCACAGAAAACGTCTGCTCTGCTTGATACATGTTAGCATTATTACAAAGGCACATATTTGAAGGAAGCTGTCCGTAAAACATTGCAGCAAACACAGATCTGCTACAATCTCCGAAGAGCTAGGCTGCCCAAATAGCACTATTTTTAAAATACATGTTCCTTATACATATACTATACATACATACTTACACATTATTTTTTAAGGAGAGATGATCAATCTGTGTCTCAGTATTGAAATATACCACAATATGTAATACTAAGACACAAGTTGATTAAATCCACTGAAACAAGGATGCCTGATTTATGAGTAGCAAAATGGGTCAGACAGAGAAAAGGAACAGATGAAAATATCTAACCATCTCTTTTTAGGCAGAATTAAATCCATATTTAGTTGACGTAGAACAACAGCAAGTGCTCTTTTCATTTGAGAAAGAGCTCACGAGGTGAATATTTTAAGGGCTGATTGATAATTAGACCAGTTTATTCTGATCAAAGTCAATCCATAACCAAGAGCATTTTATTGTCTACAATAGTACATGCTGCTCCATTTGTGATAGATTCTAGGCACTTACAACCAGCAAAGGAAAAGGCAAATTAAAAACAATTAGGATAATCTAAACATGTCAACCCCAACCACCAGATATAAGATGGTGGATAAAGTAATGAACAAAAATATTATTTTGCAGATTGATGCATAGAAAAAGAATAAGACTTCATGCCTATGAAGCAACTTGCCATCTATAAAAACTTTGTCATAATATGTCTAACAGTGTTAAAGTGCTAAAGTTACCTGACTTTCATTTGATTTTCTGCTGGTTGTATTTATACTGGAAGTATCTTCATCTGGATCTTGTAAAAACTGAAAGAAAAGAGTAAATCAAGATTAAGATTTGCAATGTAAATGTAGATTTTATTCTACTTGAACTAAGTTCTTTCAGCTAACTTTGAAACACCACTTGTTATCATAGTTAAAAAGAAGTTACTTCAAGGATCACTACTCTGGCATCCATTGCCTCACCTTAGTTGACTTTCCAATTTTTCTAAGTACAAAAACAAACTCAATAGCCTGCAACAACAACATTAACTGTTAAGAAGTTAATGTTTCCAGACCAGAATCAAATCCTTCACAGAGCAGATCAACACTGGAGATAGGAAAATAGCCCATTTTTATGCCAAGCAAAATGGATGGCCAAGAGGACAAACTTCAGTTGTGGTGAAACAGTTTTGCTGTACATTATGTAAACGAGACACAAAAAGATTTCGTCTTCGATCCCTGATATCTCCAGAAATGGTTGGAGAAGACTCTTGTTTGAACTCTACTGATCAGTAAGATCTCTCCCCCCACCCCCAGCCAAGATCCAGGAGAACCTACAGACCTCCAAATACTAATCAGTTAAAACTCCGCAGTAGAATTTTTAAATATTTGGGCTGCAGTGAAATAATTGCCAGGTCAAATGTCTGATTAAAAACAGGATTTACTTTTATTGTTTTCGTAAGAATTAGAGGCTATTTTTAAGTCAGCAATAGTGTCCATCAGCCCTGCATTCCTCCAGTTGTGTCGGATTACACTGCCACCTTACTCAACTCAGAAGGCCATGTGCTTGTTTTACCACAGAGAACAATCCACTGCAACTGGCAACTTACTATTACGACATCAGCTTTTCTTTTCCGGGTTCGAACAACAAACTCAGGAACACCGTCACTCTCAGCTGGAAGTTTCCTGCCCCTGCAGTGACTATGAGAGACATTTAGATTACAGCAACACACTCTACATGGGGCTGCCCTTGAAGAGCATTCAGAAGCTGCAGCTGGTCCAGAATGTTGCAATAAGCAGTCTTGGGCATTTCTCATTATGCCCATGCAATACTACTGCTTTGCAAGCCATACTGGCTCCCAATAGGATTTCAGCTATAATTCAAGATGCTGGTCATCCCCTGTAAAGCCCTCCAGAGTCAGATGTGGGACCCCCACTCTAGTGTTTCTGCCTGTCCCGCCTGATCTAGTAGAGCCGGCCTGCTTGAAGTCCCTTCTATTAACCATTGTCGGATTTTCCACTAGGGCCAAATGAATGAGATGGATCTTAGCTTCATTTTATGTGGGTTTCAGCTTAACTTCCGAAACTACTTGTGGGACCATCTTTCTTCCATTGTTTTGGCCCACCCCACCAGGTGTAATAGAGATGGCACGCGGAGGGCCCCTTCTACTAAACAGTGTAATCTTGTTGGACCCTGGGGTCACACCTTCTGCCCTCAAAGGGATGCCTGGAGGTTCAGAGGGCCCAATCTTGTTAGCCTTTCTCAAGGTATCGATGATCTGACCATTCCCCCAGGCATTTGGGTTAGGTGTAAATGAGCTCCACTCTACTGATGGTATAGAGCAGTGGTTCTCAACCTTTTTAATGCCGCGACCCCCAACCGGTCGTAAGTTGAGGACTACTCAACCGGTCGTAAGTCGAGGACTACTCAACTGGTGCAGCACCGTTTGCAGAATGGGACTTTCGGCGGGCTCAGCAGGGCAGAGACAGCCTGGACAATTCCTATTGGCAACGCCTTTTCTCAGCATGATGATGGAGAATCCATCATTAGACTTAGTCTAATTGGAGCAGATAGATTAAGACAACCCATCGTGGGTTCTCCATCCAATCATGCTGAAGAACAGTGGTCCTCAACCTGTGGGTCGGGACCCCATTTGGGGTTGAACGGCCATTTCACGGGGGTCGCCAAACAAGGCTGTCCGCCATTTTTTTCTCCCTTTTCTTTGGCCACGCCCCTGGCACCCGGTGATGTATAAGTGGTTGGGGGTCACCACAACATGGGGAACTGTATTATGGGGTCGCGGCATTAGAAAGGTTGAGAACCACTGCAATAGAATAAAAGGGAGGAGCACAGCTAAGGAAAAGGAGGAAAAAAATGGCGGACTGCATTGTTTGGCGACCCCCGTGAAATGGTCGTTCGACCCCAAATGGGGTCCCAATGCACAGGTTGAGAACCACTGGTATAGAGAGTCAACTGTTCATTCTTAGGGGCCAAGGGGATTATGTCTGGGGGCTGGCTTGTCTGACTCTTGTAAGCCACCCAGAATCCTTTTTGTAAGAAGGATATATTTGGGCATATAAATATTTTTTGTGAGAAGGATATTTTGGGTATATAAATGATATAAACAAACAGACCAAACTTAATCCTCTCATGCTCAGCCTAGTTTGGTGTGGTGGTGAAGATGCTGGCCTAGAAACTAGGAGATGGTGAGTTCTAGTCTTAACTTAGGTATAAAAGCCAACCGGGTGCATTTGGTTCAATCTAGGAAATGGGAAGTACTAGTTCCACCTTAGCCATAAAAGCCAGCTGGGGCAATTGGACCCATCCCTCTCTGAGCCCAACCCACCTCACAGGGTTGTGGTGGGGAAAATAAGAGGAGGAGTATTATTGCCTTGAGTTACTTATTAAAGTAATAAAGGTGGATACAAATCAAATGAAGCAAGCGAGGAGGAGAGGAAGCCATCCCACTTGTCAATAAGCTGAATCTTCTTTACTGAATTGGAATCAGAAATTTCTTTCTAATTTACTAAGGGGAGCAAAAGGCCTAGTTTCAGAAACCGAAGCTTTAGAAGGGTGGAGCATAGATAAATAAGCAACTCACCTCTCACCAGGCATGGTGGTTTGGAGGAATCAAGATAAGGCCCAGCCAAGAAACTGAAAGAAAAAACAATGATTACAGATTGTTTTCTCCTTCTTCTTCTTCACCAGATCAGTTGTAAAAGTATTGCAAGCGATGAGGGCAACTTGATTTTTTTTTTAAAAAAAAAAAGGGGGGGGGAAGAGGAAGAGAAAGAACAATTATTTCTAGAAACAAAGATGCAAAGCCAGGATAGGGATTGATTGTTTTTTTTTAAAAAAAGAGACCACTGATGTGATTTTCAGCATGGCCAGAGGGGGAAAAAATATTATATAAATCAAAAAGCACTCTTGCCTCCCCTTCCCCTTTCTCCTAGTGATCCCAAGGATCATGCAAGCTCACCCACCCTCCAAAGCAGTCCAAATCCCATCTGAACAATTAGGCAACCCAGATAAGCCCCTTCCCCCGAATATGGCTCAGCCACCAATCCCCCAACATGTGCCCGTGACTGATGAGGACAGGAAGACCCCCCAGCCTTTAGCAGAACCATGTAATGGACATAATAAATAAATGCAATGGTTATAAGGGAAGGGGAGTCTAGGGGCAGGCCCTGCCATCCTCCCCTCTTTAAACATACCTACATATACTTCCAGAAGCCCCTTCCCCCAAATATGGCTCAGCCATAACTCCACCAACATATGCCGGATTGCTGGTGGGTAGGAAGAACCTGTCCCCCCCCCCAGCCTTTAGCAGAACCATATAATCAACATAAAAAAATAAAATAGAATATTTATAAGGGGAGAGGGGGGGGCTAGGCCAGGCTCTGCCACCCCCTTCCCCTCTTTAAAGATATCTCTGCAAATACCCCCCAGAAGCCCCCTTTCCCCCAAATATGGCTCAGCCACAAATCCCCAAACATGGGCCGGTGCCTGGATAGGCAGAACCCCCCCCTCAATAGGTCAAGCCCCAACTAATATATAAATGCAATAATTTAAGGGGAGGGTGGCTAGGACAGGCCCTGCAAATCCCCCCCTCTTTAAAGATACCTCTGCAAGCACTCCCAGAAGCCCCTTCCCCAATTCGCAGGGAGGGAGGGAGGGAGACCCCTTCTGACTGCAGGCGGAGGGATGCCGGCGTTGGCGGGCGGGCGCAGGAAGGCGGGCTCGTCTGGGCCTGCGTTGGGCGCCTCCTCGCAGCGCGGCGGGTCCCCAGCGCGGCTCGCAGGGCGGCTTTTGGCGCACAGGGCGGGCCCAGGCCCCGAGCGAGGGCATTTACGCCGCGCCCGCAGCTGGCGCGGGTCTCTCCAAGGGGAAGCAGCCCCGCGCGCCGCCGCCTCTTCCTCTCCGCGCCGGGGCTCCGGCAGGTGGAGGGCGGTGGGGTCCCCATCCAGGTGAGCGCGGGGATCCGGCCCGCACGGCTCCGGAGCTGGGGGGGGGGGCGGGCGGGCGGAGGGAGCCCCCCCCCGGGAGAGGCGGCGCTTCTGCAGGGGCGGCGCTCGGAGGAGCCAGTGCGCAAAGCCCGGGCTGAGCGCGAAGAGGTGGCGAGGGAGGATCCGCCCGCGCTGAGCGAGCGCGCGTGGGAGCGAGGAAGGGGGGGGGGGAAGCCCCGAAGGTGGGTGGGAGGAAAGTGGGTCCACAGTGGGGGGGGGGAAGTCCCGTGGAAGGGAAAGGGGTATTTTGTGTGTGTGTGTGTGTGTGTTTTGCAAAAGTGCGTCCCTGGGCGCAGACTTTGGAGAGCTCCTGGTTGCGCCCTTGGAAATCTGCAGAGTTAGAGATGGACAGACTAACTCTGGGATTGAAAGACAGAGAAGATACAGACTGCTATCAAATTTGGAATTTATTTTATTCTTGGTTCGAGAAAAGAATGAAGGGTTAGGAATTGAACGTGTATTAGCTTAGCGAACTCCAGACAACTTGTTGATTGCAAAAAAATAACATATGTTGATGAGAAATAACAATAATAATAACAACAACAACAACAACAACAATGAAATCTGCAGAGTTCGAGATGGACAGACTAACTATGAGGTTGAAAGACAGAGAAGATACAGACTGCTATCAAATTTGGAATTTATTTTATTCTTGGTTCGAGGAAAGAATGAAGGATTAGGAATTGAACGTGTATTAGCTTAGCGAACTCCAGACAACTTGTTGATTGGAAAAAATAACATAGGTTGATGAGAAATAATAATAATATTAATAATAATAATAATAATAATAATAATAGGAAATCTGCAGAGTTTTCAACTGGGGTTAGGAAACAGCAACCCCCCCCCCAGCCCATCTGTTGGCAGGAAAGGCCAACCATTGGTGACCTTAGTTGGTTTTAAAATTCAAATGTGTGCTAGACTGTAGTGCATTTCTGTCCGTGACTGCTCTTGGTTAAATTTATACGTTTTAACTCGCCTCAGTTTTTATTCTCTTTAACTTTGTACGGAGGTACATTGTCCTAAGAAGCTCTGTACTAGTTGGCTGAATCATAAAATCTGCTGATTATTTTTTTGGCAACAAATGACAATTGCTTCTTAGATCAATCGTAATTCATAACTGGGTGTCAGGCAAGTGGCCAATTCTTGATGGGGGGGGGAAATCTAGGAAACAAGAGTCCTAGAAAGTTGTAAACCTTGAAAACAAGTTCTGAGCTTGCGCGTAGCACATCTACCCACCCAAGCACATATTCGCACTTCTTCCCCTTGGCATTACTAGAGTATGTACTAATCTCTTGCAATAGTCCCTTTCAAGGCAGCTGGCTGGACAGGAGCTGATGTCCATGTGTTTCTCTTCTCTCCAGATGCAGAAGTTCCTGCAGCTTTTCGGGCGACTGAAATCCGTCGTCCTTGGCATGGTCCATGTTCGGGCATTGCCAGGTAAATGCCTTCTGGTTGTTGTTTGTCTTTAAAAGACATAGGAAAAATGGGGATATTACAAGGAGCGGTGGGAAGGTAGAAGATAGTTTTCCTACTATTCAGCAGACCAATTGATCCACCCGCCCTGGTGGATGTAAAATAAATATCCCATAAATTTATGTCTAACTAACATCTTTCCCAGCCAACCTGGAGTCCAAAGTGGGGACTCTCTGTTTGCATAGTATGGATAAAACGCTGGATCCTTGCATTATATTGGACTGTGCCTGTTGGTTTGCCTCAGTTTACCCACCAGGTTTTCTTCTTCCACTGCGTTTACAGAGCAAGTCTACCTTAAAACTTGAAACTCCCAAAGCGGTATCAACTTATATGATCTAGTTTTGAAGGAAAGGAAATTCATAACTATGATGGCCAGTGCTTTGCATTTATTTCTGAAGGCGATCTATATAATGTGAAATAGCGCTATCCGATTAACTCAGTTCAGTTATACCAGTGGTGGCGAACCTATGGCACGGGTGCCAGAGGCGGCACTCAGAGCCTTCTCTGTGGGCACGCGCACCGTCACCCCAGTCCTAGGCCTTCAGCTGGGTTTTATAAATCCTTTTCGCTTTAGGCCTCTGCTGCCGTGTGCAAAAAAAAAAAAAAGGTTGTGGGAAAAAAAAAAGATCTTGCAAAGTTGGAATTGATTGATTGAACTTTTTAGTCCCACCCAGTCTGCCGTTACCACCGCAGCCATGCCCAGCTAATGGGCCACCCCCAGCCAATGGGCCACACCCACCCGGCACCAGACGATTCTTAAGTGGGTTTTGGGTTGCAGTTTGAGCACTCAATCTCTAAAAGATTCTCCATCACTGAGTTATACACTGAATGCCTTGGTGCTAGAGACAAATTCCTTGTGTGTCTCCCCACACTTGGGCAAATAAATAAATAAACAAACTATAGTTTTTTAATGTCAGAGGAAGCAATCAGCATACAAGTGACTTAAAGAAGCGGTTAGGCAAACCGTTTGCTTCTTTTTTTTTTATTTAATAGACTTGTCTTTGAGCGTGCCAAAGTTTAGTGAGTGCATTTGTGCATATCTGGAGTGGTATCTTCATCTTTGCAGGAACACCATGTGCAACGTTGCCTTTGGCTCAGATCATTGAAGCAGCCTGCGGAGAGGCTGAAATGTATAGGGCTGCTGGTGTCGTAAGTCCTTTCTCTTTCTTTCTTTCTTTCTTTCTTTCTTTCTTTCTTTCTTTCTTTCTTTCTTTCTTTCCTGTTTTTGAATGTTCTCAGTTCTTCATCTTAGTTCTTCTATAGATGTGAGTGCAAAGCTGTCAAGATAACAATGCCTGACTGATCTTGGGTGGGTTTGGAAGCTACGCAGGGCCAGGCCTAGTTAGCATCATGATTCGATTGGAAGTTATCAAAGTATCTTGAGATTCAACGGCTGAAAGGGAGGTTTAAAAATCATTCTAGAAAAGGCATTGGCAAGCCATGTTTGCAATGTTGCTAAGAATATGCATGGACATCTTAACATGAAGTTGCTGGAAGTTGAATGTCTATGGAGATCCTCAGTCATGGTTGTCCCAAAAGTGCTTTTTCAAATGGCAACTGCACTTTTCTTTGTTTTTTCCTTGAAGTTTCTTTTGTCATCCAAGAAGCACCTTCAGTTCTCTGAAGATGAACAACTGAAGATGCTTCTTGCATGAGAAGCAAAACATCTTTAAAAAAAACAACCTCATAAAGTCCAGTTGCCTTTTGAAAAAGCACCTCTGGGGTCTTTCTTTTATAATAGTATTGTTGTTTATCCTGCATTTTAGTATAACATGGTTGTAATTTACAGACTTTGGGACGATAGTCCATAATTCCTAATATTTTCCCCAACTCTGTTCTGTTTAACATTTAGCTTTATAGGCTTTCTGGAGAACTCAAAAGCTTGCCCCAGTTTTATCGCATTTGAGTCAGTCACCATTTTTGGGGTTGTTTTTTTTTCCTAGCCTCTTTTTTGGGATGAGGGGTGCTGAAACTGAAATAGAAAAATAGCTAGGCAATTAAAAAAAATATATCACATGTGCATCATGGTTTTTTTTTTTTTTAAGAGTGTGCAGACATGACTGATGAAAGCATATCTTCAGGGTTTTTTTTTTTTAGGTGCCTCGTTTGATGCATTAGTGATTCTTTTTAAAGAGAACGTAATAAATATGGAAGATTTATAATGTTGGAGCATATAAATGAAAACAAGTGAATGCTCAGACATGATGCCATCTGTGCTGAAAAATTATAGCTGCTCTGTGCTTGTTTTGCCAAACACCATCAAAATTGCCGTGACAAGATTATATGCGGTGACAGATCCCAAGGAGTTTGGAGCTCTCTCGGTTGTGCCAGTTTCTGATATTGTTGTTCTGAAAGGATGGTGGAGAGGGGGCAGGGAAACACAGTGGCATTTTTATAGAATTATTAATATTTGTCTGTAAAATATCTGAAACTCATCACTCATGTTCCTGGAGAAGCTATAACTTCAAATGTTGGCGATGTATTGTCCCTAAGCATCTTGATTCAATCCTAATTCTTTCTTCGGAATTTACCCATCGTGGTGAAGAGAAGGGATCGCTGTTAATAAAAACGGCAGCTGTAATTCCAAGACCAACAGAGTTTAACCTCTTCATGGGAAAGATAATTAATTAACTGACATAATTAAAGTTGAAGTTTTCTACAGGTAGTCCTCGACGTACGGCCACAACTGAGCCCAAAATTTACGTTGCAAAGTGAGATACTCGTTCAGTGAGTTTTGTCCCATTTTACAGCTTTTTTTTTGCCACAATTGTTAAATGAATCATTGCAGTTGTTAAGTTAGTAACCCGGTGGGTAAGTGAATCTGGCTTCCCCCAGTGACTTTGCTTGTCAAACGGTCGCAAAAGGGGATCACCTGACTTTGGGACTCTGCAACCGTCATAAATATGAATCAATCGCCAAACATCTGAATTTTGATCACGTCACCATGGGGACGCTATAATGGTTGTAAGTCATAAGTCACTGGTTTCAGTGAAGCTGTAAGTTTGAACAGTCACTAAACAAACTGTTGCAAGTCAGGGACTATCTGTAGCTTTATAACTTGCTTGTAGCTACTACTTTGCAAATGAGGCAACTGACGTAATTACAAGTGTTTGTGGGTTGAACTTCACTACGTTTATACATGGATTGTGTAAAGTTACATTTTTGAAGATAAGGATTACTAATGACATTTGGATCAAATATGCTGGTTTTCTGTGTTTGGGACGCAGACACTAATATATCTCACTATCCAATATTACCTTAGTACCTTAAGTTTGTTTGTTAGTATTATTTTCATTTTAATAATAACGATGCTAACCTCCAAAGCTCAATTATTGAGTTCATCTATGAAAATTGGACCTTGTATTTAATGGTACCAAATACAGAATAACAGAATAGACCAACCTCCTGCTCAAGCAGAGACCCTATATCATTCTGGACAAATGGTTATCCAATCGCTTCTTAAAAACCTCCACTGATGGAGCATCCACATTTAAGAGTAGTCTTCTTTTCTCCTTAGGCTTGATTTAAAGCAGAGTAGGAAAATAGAAGATGTTCCATGCCCCATGATTCTTGACATGCTGTAGCTATTTCCCCCCCCCCCCAGCCCTACAAAGAGACATGATTTGACTAAAATAATTCAGGGAGCCTTCCATTAATTTTCTTGTTACGCCTGAACTGGGAAATATCTGGGAAATGCTTCGGGTTCTTAAGCCAGGATTTGGGAGGTAGATGCCGATTCCAATTCTTTTCACCTTCTTCTGAAACCAGCAACCATCGTCCCGGTTCATACATCACGAAGAAGTATAGCTAATTGAGAACTTCAGAGGGGTTAATTATTACATGCTCAGAAGGACGAATGAGAAAAAGCAACGTGCACAGACAGATAGAAAAAAAACTTGTTCACATTAAGTCTTTATTAAGACCTTATTAAGTCAGGAGTTGATCCTTCAAACACAGCCAGCAAATAGGGATTTATGAGATGGTGGAAGGAAGGCTGAAGGGAGCTGACTGCCTGTTTTCCATTTAGCAAGCTGTTGGGAGACATGTAGGGACAATATCTTCCTCCATCACCTTCTGTGAGTTCTCTTGCATAGAGACCTAGAAGTTTTTATATTCACACCAACGAGAAGAATGAACAAGTAATCCAGTATCTAGCCACCCCACTCCCCAAGTAGACGATGTGTCTCTGTGCGTTTCCAGAGAGTTGCTTTAGGTTTCTGAGTAGACCAGTGGTTCTCAACCTGTGGGTCGGGACCCCATTTGGGGTCGAACGACCATTTCACGGGGGTCGCCAAACAACGCAGTTCGCCATTTTTTTCCCCTGTTCCTTAGCTGTGCTCCTCCCTTTTATCCTATTGGCTTTTGAAAGCCAATAGAATAGACTCTCTTGAATAGAGTCTAATTCTATTGTCTTTCCAAAGCCAGTAGGAATTGTCCAGGCTGTCTCTGCCCTGCTGAGCCCGTCAAAAGCCCCATTCTGCAAACGGTGCTGCACCAGTTGAGTAGTCCTCGACTTACGACCGGTTGAGTAGTCCTCGACTTACGACCGGTTGGGGTCGCGGCATTAAAAAGGTTGAGAACCACTGGAGTAGACGGATACAGATAATCCTCAACTTACAGCCCTTCAAAGTTATGACAAACCCGTTCAAAAAGAACTTACAATCCAGTTCCAAAGTTTCAACAGCCACCCCCCAAACCATCCCCACAATTACACAACTGCATTTTGGGCACTCAGCAACCCAGCCTGCATTTACAACTGTTTGCTGCCTCTGTGGTCACATGATTGCAATTTAGTATTACGTTTTTGCAAAAAAAAAACACCAGCGTTTATTTCCACTTTTCATCCAAAAGGCCCCCTAGCGTACAACAGGCTTGCTTAAAGACCGTGGCATTTGCTTAACAAGCACTGATTCGCTTAACGAGCAGGCTACATTACGGTTGTCAGTCAAGAACTACCTGACCTGTCCCATCTATGGTACTACATAGTTCTGAATTCCTTTTTTCTTGGGCCATTGAGGAAGCTGTTCTGATCTGAGTAGTGTCTTCTGCATTTATTCTCACAGGACGGCTTGATTGTTGAAAATATGCATGACCGGCCATACACCTTCGACGTTGGTGCAGAGGTTACGGCAGCCATGGCGGTGATTTGTGCCTCAGTAAAACGGGCGTATCCCACCCTCCCTATTGGGGTTCAGATACTCTGTGCTGCAAATCAGGAAGCTTTAGCTGTTGCTCTTGCGTCAGGTAAGTAAAGGAACCCAGGCTGTTTGGCAGATTACACCAATAAGAGCTTATAGCTCGCTGGATGTTTTTACAAAACCTTGTGAACTGTCCCAAAGGTGTGGGGTTTTTTTTCCCCAAAAAGGCAACTGGACTTTGATTTTTTTTTTCCTTTGAAAACATTTTGCTTCTCCAAGAAGTCAGAGCCAACAACAAATCAGAACTGAAGAAGTTTCTTGGAGGAGAAGCGAAACGTTTTCAAAGAAAACACCAATAAAAGTTGCCTTTTGGGAAACAAAAGCACCTTTGGGATCACCACAGAATCTCCACAGACACTTTGTGTAGCCATTTGTCGCAAGGGCTAGGCAACATGGGAGTACGAATGTATCCTCCACCTGCAACATTGCAGTTATGTCTAAAGGTGCAGCTGTTTAAAGAGTTTCAGACACGTGCTTTGCTTCAAAACACCTTTTGGAGACTGAATCTTGCTCAGTCTTAATCCCGGCTGTCCTAGGGGCCATCTTAATCCCAGCACCATGTGGGTCATTAAGCAGGAAGAGGCAGGAGTCCTCAGTAAGGAGTGGGGAGTGGGCAGGCCAAGGAAGGCCTTGGACATGTGACAGGGAACATGAGCAGACCGGCATGGGCATGGTGTGTGTGCTGTGGACAGATGGCCACTACAGAGCATGGATGAGATGTGTTGTGGAGTATGACATCCCTGGAATCTTGTACTCAATTGTGGAGTTCCTTGGAAGAAAAAGCGGAGACAACGTATGGCAGTGGCTTGTGATGTTTCCTGCCGGCTTCCCCCATTGCCTTTGCTTGTGGGAAGTGGCCAGGGAAGGTTGCAAATGGTGATTACCTGTCCACAGGGATACAGAGATGACCACAACTTCGTGGACAGGTCGTAAGTCCTCCTCCTTGTTCTGCATCTTCGTAATTTTGAACGATAGCTGAACAAGCAGTTGTAATTCGAAGACTACCTCTGATGTGTGTTTCATCTTTCCCACCTGGAGGGGGAAAGAGTTGGCAAATCTTAGCCGATGATGAAAACTTGTGATTTCACAAATACTGCCCGGAATATTTTTTTATTATGGGTTTCCTTAGAAGAGCAAGGGCTTCATGTGACTCAAATGGAGGCTGGAGGCAAAAACATACAAGGAACAGCTGCTGGAATTGGGTATGTCTAGTTTAATGAAGAGAAGGACGAGGGGGGGGGACACGATAGCCGTGTTCCAGTATCTCAGGGGCTGCCCCAAAGAAGAGGGAGTCAAGCTATTTTCCAAAGCGCCTGAAGGCAGAACAAGAAGCAACGGGTGGGAACTAACCAAGGAGAGAAGCAACTTAGAACTAAGGAGAAACTTCCTGACAGTTAGAACAATTAACCAGTGGAACAACCTGCCTCCAGAAGTGGTGAATACTCCAACACTGGAAGTTTTTAAGAAGAGACTGGACAGCCATTTGTCCAAAATGGTATAGGGTTTCCTGCCTGAGCAGGGGGTTGGACTAGATGACCTCCAAGGTCCCTTCCAACTTTATTATTATTATCATTATCATTATTATTATTTGCTTCTCGTTATGGCTTCTATGGAGCAGTTGCTTGCTTCAAGCAACGTACCCAAGAGGGACACAAACAGCATCATTTTTCATTTCCTAAACCTTTGTTTTTCCACCACTGTGGTCTTTATTATTATTATTATTATTTTCAGCAAAAAGAATAAAAAATCCATTAAGGAGTGACAGATGGAGTAGCTACAAAGTTGTATTTATTATGGCTTTGTTTGTCCTGTTTCCACCCTCCCTTTCTCTTCGGGAGCCCTTTTTATTTTCCATCACAACAAAAGCAATTCACTTAAAATAATATATCAGCTTTGTCCCGAGAAAGACCCAAGTTGCAACACATTTGCTGTTTTCCGTGAAATAGATTCCATTTCAGCCAACTTGAGAGCACCAACTTCCTCTTGGCGATTATTTAATGCTTGTTTCCTGGCCTCTTGCATTTTCCTGATGTTGGCATAATTCTTAACTTAAAAAAATAAAAAATCAGAGAAAAACCAGCTCTTGGAGCACACAGTTCAAAGGCCTGGAATGTGCATCACCTTTCTGCTTTTCACTCCTTCTTCCCTCTTGCACACATTTTCCTTGGTGCAGAGTTTTGTTAGCAGCAGATTTAAAGCTTGGGGTAAATAGGTCTAATCGGGACATTAACGTTATTTTCTTCTTTGTGCGTTTCACAGCGGACTGTGGATAATATTAACCTGAGTGCTACTAGTTTGCATGTACAGGTCACCAATTCCAAGTTATAAAGATTCCCCCAAAAGGTACTGATCCCTCCATGTGTGTGCATGTACACCCACCCACCCACCCACACACACACACACACCGGGATTATATGGCCGCATTTCAACCAACTGCGGCATTCCACAGTCACATCACTATGATTTATGTGTTCCATAGGAATGTATTGATTTGTTTAACGACCCCAGCGTTTGCTTATTGACTGCTGTGTTCACTTAATGACTGCCCCAGGGGGGAAAAAATCCCTCATAAAATTGGGGTTTGGTCACTTCGGATTGAAATTCCGGGCTCCGTCACAGCCCTAAATTGAGGGCTGCCTATATACTTTTGACATAGATGTGTATATTCTGTGTTTGGATCTTCAGACGTGTGAAACTCATCGCCATCCATCTCCATTCCGATTTATAAACTAACAAGCAGTGATGTTGGCATCTGGAAGCCCTTATATAGAAGACTCCGCATTTTGAGGTCTTCCTGAGGCTCTCCTGCCATACCCCCATTAACAATTTCTTTATACTTCTCCGTGACCGATATTTATTGATGGCTTTCTTCCATTTAGTTCAGTCAAACGGTACAAGGGATTAATTTTAAGTCATTGTGATTGCTCATCTAATGCAAGTTAGACCTCGGGATATGACCGTAATGTACTGTAATGAACTATTATATTTCTGTCAAATTAATGAAATCCTCTTAAGGATAAATTAACCTGAATTTAATGAAAGTGTCAGCATAGGCCAGTGGACTCTCTGTCTGTGTCTGTCTGTCTGTCTGTCTGTGTCTGTCTATCTATCTATCTATCTATCTATCTATCTATCTATCTATCTATCTATCTATCTATCTATCATCTATTATCTATCAAACACATTTATGAGCTAAGGAGAATAGGACAAGAAAATCCTCCTGAATATGTTACCTTAGTTTGGTAATGAAATGTTCAGAAATTGAAACAAGCTTGAAGAATCACAGCCAAAATCTAAAATCCGAGCTACAAGTATTTTTTATTATTTAAAAATATCTATCTATCTATCTATCTATCTATCTATCTATCTATCTATCTATCTATCTATCTATCTATCTATCTATCTATCTATCTATCCGTCCATCCACCCACTCACCAATCCACCCACCTACCTACCTACCTACCTACCTACCTACCTACCTACCTACCTACCTATAATCTAGAATAGGGGTCGCCAACCCCCGGTCCGTGGACCAGTGTTGGGCCGCAGCATGCCAGCAACCAGTCCGCACAAACAAGCAAAGCCCCATCCGTGGGATGCAGGCGGCACACAAAACCACACATTCTCTGGTCCATGGAAAACCCTTTCTCCACGGAACCAGTCCCTGGTGCCAAAAAGGTTGGGGACCTCTGATTTAGAACATTTATATGGCTGCCTACTCACTTTCGGTGACTCCGGGCAGCTTACAAAAACTAACCCCAATATACAACAATAAAAACAAACACTCCCCTCCCAATTGGCAACAGCAGTCAGTCAAGCAAGCCATTTGATGGGCTCCATCCCACTCCAGGTTCCATAGGCCCGTTGGCAAAACTAGATCTTCGGGGGTCTTACGATAGAGTGCAGTCTAATCTCTATGAGGATGGTGTTCCAAAGGGAGGGAGCCACCACAGAGTAGGCCTTTCTGGGTGCCGCCAGATGTACATCCTTAGGGGAGGAGGTCCCTGCTTCATCGCTCTGATGGGTTGGGTGGATCTAACTGGAGAGACAGCCCTTCAGATAACAGTGTCCATCTTGCAATTGTGTTATATCAGGGTTATAACCTGATATAATCTGTGCAGTGAGGTGGGCTTTGGACCCGATAGACATTTTAGCCTTCGTGTCTTTGCAAAAGGGGAAGAATAAATCACCACTCTTTTTCACAGGGTTGCTGTAGGGTTGATGAAAACCTGTTAGGTTTAGCACTCCAGAAAACATGCATTTGAAGGAAGCAGTGAGACATCTTTTGTCGAACCAATAATTAGACTTTAATTTGCTTTTGGTTGTATTTCAAACAGAAAGGATGATTGCATATTTTAACAAAGTAGACTTTCTTTATGGCTGGAGCATTAATAATAAAAAAATTCTACCCACAGAGCCTTGGCTGTGCTTGGCTGGCACAGTGAATTAAAATTTAAGCATTTCATTTGTACGGTATATGGTGTATGTATAAAAGATGATTAATACTGAGGACATATATAACTTTTATACATTTTTTTAATGTATCTTGATGTTGACTGTGACGGATGAATTGTCTATTATACCTAACATCTGTTCCCTAGCTTTGGCACTACTTTTCCTATTATATTTTGTTTTCAGAAACGATAATGCCATTTTTTTTCCCTTTTAGTGTTGCAGATGACTGCGTTGGTTTACTTAAACAATTAGGCACTTCAGTCAATAAGCAGAATGGATTAGGCAGCAGAGATGTCTTCATATTAAAATGCACTTTATAACCTAGCTGTTTTGTTTACTCTAATATTCTTTCTATAATTTTTAAAAAGACTTTTAAAAAGCAAATGCTTTTTTTTTTTAACCGAGGGATGGCTCTTCATATTCATTTGAATTAAGGTGATTTTTCTCCATGTATGTGCAATTTCTAGAACAGTAGTCCTTGACTTACAACAGTTTATTTCGTTACAACGGCACTGAAAACTGAGTTATAACCGTTTTTGACACTTATGACCGCTGCAGCATCCCCGTGGTCATGTGATCAAAATTCAGACGCTTGGCAACCGACTCATATTTATGACAGTCGCAGCATCCCAGGGTCACGTGATTCCTTTTTGCGACCCTTTGACGAGCAAGTCAATAGGGGAAGTCGGATTCACTTAACCACCATGTTGCTAACTTAACAACCAGCAGTGATTCACTTGGCAATTGTGGCCAGAAGGGTCATGAAATGGAGTCAAACTCACTTAACAAATGTCTCACTTGGCAACCGTAATATTGCAGTCGTAAGTTAAGGATTTCCTGCTAGAGAAGAGTAGGAATAGGAATAAAGAAGTGAACAAGCTCAAAAGGATGGACGGTTTTTATAAAATTACTGCACTAGCAAGCAATCTGAGAGACAACAGATTTCTGCCATCTATTCTCTTTCTTGATTTGAGAGATTCCTATAGAGCAGACATGTCAAACACAAGGCCTGGGGGCCGGATGCGGCCCGCAAAGTGGTTTCATGTGGCCCACGAAGCCATCCTGGAAACAGTGAGAGAACGGCCCCTTCGGCCTTGGCCCTGGCCCAGGCCAGCCGGGAACCAATGTACAATTTTGTGGTGGCCATCTTGGCACTTGCCCCAGTGGACCATGCCTTGGCACTTGCCCCGGTCCCACCCCCTTCTGCCAGAGATCCTCAGATCTGTCCCACTCCTGCCCAAGCCCCCATAGGCACCCTTGGTACAAATGATGTAGAACACCACACCCACCCAGTAGGCTGCACCCACTCCATCCACACCCACCCAGTAGGCTGCACCCACTCTGGCCACACCCACTCTGGCCCCCCAAGGGCATCCGCAATGCTGATGCGGCCCTCAGTGAAATTGAGTTTGACAACCCTGCTATAGAGCAGAATAATTTTTTCTTTTTAACGCCAAGTGTTACGTATTTCGCCAGCTTAACCAGAAGTGCGTTTCCTCCTGTTTTTTTCCTTGTTTCTGAGCAGGAACACACTGAGCCTTTCTCTTGGGTCCGGAACCATTTGCCAAGCTTTCTTCCCAACTGATTCATTATTAACAGGTGTACCGTGTGTTTTTTAGCAGTGCATAATTTCCTGTGCAGAGTTCCTGATTTAATTAACCACATCAATTTGAGGCTGCATAGAATAGTGTGTATGATTGACTTGCAGAAGATTTCCGGCATCGATAAAGATACAGATATAAATCTAGCTATTATTTTGATTATTTTCTTGATAATGCTCAGAAGCACTCCCATCATATTTCTAGAAACATGTCAGATCTTCTTCCTTCTCCTTCACCACTTCTCTTCTCTTCTCTTCTCTTCTCTTCTCTTCTCTTCTCTTCTCTTCTCTTCTCTTCTCTTCTCTTCTCTGTTTCTTTCCTATCCGAGTTTATAATTGAAAAATTAGACTACATAACATTAAAGTCATAAACTAATACTCATATCCTACTCTTCTAATGTTCTGCAGTTGGCAATCTAGTTTATAGAGTTGCTGCATTGTGATTATCTTGTAAAGTCAATGGCTTCATTTCATCTAATTTAGTACTGCTGTTTCCTTGGAGAGCCAGTTTGGTGTACAGATAGTCCTTCACTTACGGATAGGGTAGAGTAGAGTAGAGTAGAGTAGAGTAGAGTAGAGTAGAATAGACTAGAATAGACTAGAATAGAATAGAATAGAATAGAATAGAATAGAATAGAATAGAATAAATAGAATAGAATAGAATAGAATAGAATAGAATAGAATAGAATAGAATAGAATAGAATAGAATAGAATAGAATTATTGGCAAGTGTGATTGGATACAGAAGGACTTTGTCTCCAGTGCATAAGCTCTCAGTGTACATATAAATAACAAAGTAATATAATCTAGAAGAGAAGAGAAGAGAAGAGAAGAGAGAAGAGAAGAGAAGAAGAGATGGAAGGGACCTTGGAGGTCTTCTAGTCCAACCCCCTGCTTGGGCAGGAAACCCTATACCATTTCAGACAAATGGTTGTCCGATCTCTTCTTAACAACTTCTAGAGGCAGGTTGTTCCACTGATAAATTGTTATGTCAGGAAATTTCTCCTTATTTCTAGGTTGGTTCTCTCCTTAATTAGTTTCCATCCATCCAATCAGGATCAGAATTTTGGTCGCTAAACAGTGTGGTTGTTAAGTGAATCTCTTGTTTCATTGTCAACTCTTGAGTTTCTATCCTAGAAACCCAGCCTGGACCTATTTATGTTGCAAAGTTGTTCCTTTGGGGGGGGGTGGGTGTTCCTTTAAAATTATATGCAGAATTGTGGGATTAACCAGATGCGTCCTTAAAATAAACTCATGTGGTAAGAGATGGGCATTGAAGGAGGTGATGAAGGAAAAGAAGAGAAAAGATTGAACTGACATTTTATTCCTGCAACGTCTTTATCTGTGTTTAGCTTGCTAAACACCCCATTGGTCTTTCTAATGTAACCTATTTTGTTTTGGGCATCATCTGGGAAATGTAATTAGACATAATTGAGGACCAAGCAGAATTAATTAGCTTTATCAACAGCACTGATTATTTATTTGTTTATTGCTATTTCTAGGTGCGGATTTTGTTCGAGTTGAAGGCTTCGTTTTCTCTCATGTGGCTGATGAAGGGATTCTGAATGCTTGTGCTGGGAACTTGCTAAGATACCGCAAGCAAATTGGAGCTGAACACATCCAGGTTTTTGCTGATATTAAAAAGAAGCATAGGTAAATGGGATCCCTTCTGGGAAAAAAATATGCTTGATACTGCATTCCAACTGGTGTGGCTTTAATTTCTAAAGTCTTTTGAATTTTCATTTTTATTATTTTATCATTTCTGTTTTGGGTAGTAACCCACCATCTTAGTGAGCAAAGTATAACTAATTCAATAAATGAATATTTATGTGGCCACAAGAGCCACTTAAGAAGTTCACCTAAGTAATAATTATTAGCTTCTTATTATATAGAGCATAGAATAATAGGGTTGGAAGGGATTTTGGAGGTCATCTAGTCCAACCCCGTGCTCAAATAGGAGGCCTTATGCCATTCTGGATATAACTTCTGGAAGCAACTTCTGGAAGCAAGTTGTTCCATTGACTAATTGTTTTCACTGTCAGGAAATTTCTCCTTAATTCTAGATCTCTCTTTAATGATCTTAGTTCTAGATCTATCTTTAATGATCTTCCACGTTATTTCTTGTCCTGCCCTCAGGTGCTTTGGAGAATAGGTTTATCTCATCTTCTCTGTGATAGCCCCTCAAGTTTTGGAAGACAGCTATCTTGTCACCCTTGGTCCTTCTCTTTGTTAGACTAAACCTGGCCCTTTTATGACTTGTGGAGTTGAACTCCCAGAATTCCTCAGTCAGCGTGCCTGGCTGAAGAATTCTGGGAGTTAAAGTCCATAAGTCATAAAAGGGCCAAGTGTGAAGACCCCTGGACCAGACATACCTAATTCCCTCAACCATTTAGCCTCTAGACCTCCTTATCATCTTTGTTGCTTTTCTCTGCATTCTTTCTAGGGTCTCAGCATCTTTTTGGTATCACGGTGACCTTCTTGTTTCCATGCGCGTCATTCACAAATGACAAAATTCCTATTTACCAAGTGAATCTTCATGCAGGATATAGTGGCGAAGGACGTTGATTAAAGAAACTCTGGGAGAGTTTGAAACAAGGAGGAATGCCCTTGCATTCTTACATGTGAATACAGGAACAATGTTCTTGTTTTTTGACCACATCGTTTTCCCAAGCTGATAAATTGAAAGAACAGCTGCTACAAATCCAGCAATGGAGGTCACTGTTACAGTATTTATACAGGGCATTAAGCTACAGCATGACTTATTCATCTTTGGCTTGGAGTATTGCATAAATTGGTCATGATACACTGTATACACATCAGTAGATGATATAGTGCAACATATGATTTGAACCAGCTGAACTGTTGCTTTGTGCAAGATAGAAATCCAGCAATCACTGTCATCATCATCATGATAATAATTTTATCCCTCCATTGATAGATAAATAATCTGACCCAGCTTGATGTAGTGGTTGAGGCATCAGGCTAGAAACTGGGAAATCATCAGTTCTAATGCCACGTAGAGTTACCTAACCACTTGTGAAAAACCTTGCTTAGAAAATTGCAAGGATTTGTCCTGGCAGTCTCCATGAATCTGAAACAATTGAAGAGATGATAGAAAGATGGAGAGAGCGGTAATAATAATAAAGTTGGAAGGTACCTTGGAGGTCATCCAGTCCAACTCCCTGCTCAGGCAGGAAACCCTACACCATTTCAGACAAA
This sequence comes from Crotalus tigris, assembly GCF_016545835.1. Taxonomy (NCBI): domain Eukaryota; kingdom Metazoa; phylum Chordata; class Lepidosauria; order Squamata; family Viperidae; genus Crotalus; species Crotalus tigris. The sequence goes on along the minus strand of NW_024100530.1, from coordinate 607,045 downwards.
TGGCTGTCCAGTCTCTTCTTAAAAACTGCCAGTGTTGGCGCATTCACCGCTTCTGGAGGCAGGTTGTTCCACTGTTTAATTGTTCTAACTGTCAGGAAGTTTCTCCTTAGTTCTAGGTTGCTTCTCTCCTTGATTAGTTTCCACCCGTTGCTTCTTGTCCTGCCTGAATGGGGGAATTATGGGGAATTAGTATAAAAACAGGTCTAATGTATAAAGTGGCCGCTGACAAGTTTACAAAGGTTGTATCCTTGTTCTCCCCAGTGCTCATGCGTTAACAGCTGACGTCACAGTGGCAGAAACGGCGAAGGCTGCTGAATTTTTTCTTGCTGATGGGGTTGTATTGACTGGAACTGCAACTGGATCAGAGGCAGATCCCAAAGAACTAGAAGGTAAGAACAGTAAAGGCTACATGGAAGGATTCCATTGCTTTGTTGGTTATTTATATGTAAAGACATTTATATATCACTTGCTTCAAAAGACAGTGTTCTGGTAGCTACTAACTCCTGTCTTCTTCTCCTTCTCCTCCTCCTCCTCCTCCTCCTCCTCCTCCTCCTCCTCCTCCTCCTCCTCCTCCTCCTCCTCCTCCTTATTCTTCTCTAACATTTCAAAATCGTTGCTCCTTCTCTTCAGATCTGTTGAAATTTTCTGACTATCAATCTATCACCTGCCATCTTCACTGAAAAAGAAAATATTTCCAAATATCAAAATATAAGATACAGCAATTTGCTTGAGTGTCATTTCAGTTCTTCCACTGTGTGATTTGACTTGGATCCATTTTAATCTCCTTGTAGAATTGTAGAAAGGGTCATCAGGATCATCCAGTCCTCTGCCATATGCAGGAAAACTAATTAAACCATCTGTAAGATGTAGTCATCCAGGATGTTCTTAAGAGTCTCTCTGCGGGATAGGTGGGTGGTTTTAAAAGTTTGATAAATACATAAAAAAATAAAAAAACCTCAGAAGCAGAGACTCCACAACCTCTATAGGTAAAAGTATTCCACTATTTGGACCACCATAAGGTTTTTTTTTCCTTCTGTTTAAGTGAAATTTCGGTAGTTGCAACCTAGAATTGTTATTTCTGGTTCTGACTTCTGTGACTATGAAAAATATTGCTTGACTGTGTTCTTTATAGGTTGCCTTTAAGTAGCTCATTTAAAAGCAGATATTATTAGCACCTTTTCTGGCCGTAACCAGTTAGGGCAGTTATGTTAGGTTTCGTATGATATGCTTGAAGTTAATTTGAAGTGTAAAACTTTATAATAGAGTGTATATATTTCTCATTTTTCTTAATTACATAAAGGGAGGAAACAGAAAAGCTTAATTACGGATAGCTGTAAGGCATTAATAACAGCACTTTTCATAATTTTTCAAACCCTTTTTTAAAAGGTTTTTTTCTAATAAAAAAACATAGAAGTGTAGAAGGTGGAAAATAGTATGTATATCTCAGAAATGAATGATCTATTAGGAAAAACAACGCATTCAGAATGGCATCAGCAATAACATCTAAATACCAATGAGTCAAGTCCAATTCCCAATGTGTTTATTTTTTCTTGAAAAGGGGATAACAGAAATTCAAGTAAAATGCTTGTTTGGGGATAGGGATAGGCAAAGGCATAGGGGGGAGGGGGAGAGAGAGAGAGATTGATATGATAGAGATGATATTGATATGATAGAGATGATAAAGATAATAGAGATAGAGATAGATAAACAGGGAGGAAGGTAGGGATGGATGGATGGATATAGGTAGGGAGGAGAAGAGATAGCTGAATGCAGGAGAGAGATAAATAGGTAGATATATGGAGATAGAGAGAAAGAGAGATGGAGATAGGTATATTGATATATGGATGGAAAGAGGATGGATAGATGGATAGGATAGGTGGGGGGGTGGGGGGGTGGGTGGATGGATGGATGGATGGATGGGTGGGTGGGTGGAAAGAGAATGGATATATGAAATAGATAGATAGACAGATAGATAGATAGATAGTTGAAGAGAGAGAGAGACAGAGATGCACACACACCACACACACACAAAATTAAAGGACATGCAGGGTTCCTTCAGCGACAAGATTGATCTCACAGGTAACCAATATAAACGCTGCCATTCTGTACGATGAAAATAGATCAGAGAGGGCTTGGCGGGCTGGGTTTTCCTCAAAAAAGAAAAGAAACGTGGCCATGTAATCATTCCACGAGAGCAAATTGATCCTGACTCTGCCTTTGGAATCCCTGCAGCTGCTTAAGCGTAGCCCATTTGGGTTCCTTTCATCATCTAACGGAATAAGCCCATTGAGCAGCTTACGCCGATGGGCCTTTTGATCTTAGTGCTTGTCTCTTTGGAGAGCTGCGTTGAAAAGGGGTGAGATTATATTATCTCGTTTCCAGCATGGCTAATGCTTTTTTTGGCACTAGTCATAGGGCAGGAGAGTCGAAGCACCCGGGCTCTTGGTGATGGCTTTGCTGGAGAGAGTAAAACATTAATGAAATAACTTAAAAAGAGTGCAGTCTTTTCCTTTGCAGTTTAAAACAGAGGTCCCCAATCTTTTGGACACCAGGGACCGGTTCGGTGGAGAGATGTTTTTCCACGGACCAGAGTGTGCATGCTTTTGTGTGCTGCCTGCATCCCAATGATGGGACTTTGCTTGTTTGTGTGCTGGTTGCGGGCATGTCACGGCCTGGTACTGGTCCATGAACCGGGGATTGGGGACCCTGGTTTAAAAGATACCATTGGCTCTGATTGGTTGCTGCTGAAATATTTGCTGTTAGCAAGAAGAATGCAAAGGATCCTTGACTTAACAACCACACTTGGAAAATTCCACTGCTAAGCAAGGGGGCTATTAAATGAATCGTGTCCAATTTTATAACCCTTTTCCCATGGTTGATGAGTGAACCATGCCGTCATTAGGCAAATCCAGCCTTCCCCATGACTTCGCTTGTCCAACGTCTTTGCTTTGAAAGGTTTCAGATACATGCCAGTTGCTGCAGCTCTTACAAATACATGCCAGTTACTAAGCACCCAAATTTTGATCACATGATCGTGGAGATGCAGTGATAATGAGGGTAAGGATCAGGCATCAATGCTGCCCTAACTTTGAATGGTCACTAAACATGGCTCAGCTTGGAAACTTCTCCCTTTCCCCTCAGCGTGGCTGGCTCAGGAATTCTGGGAGTTGAAGTCCACAAGTCATACAAGAGCCACGGTTGCCTACCCCTGGTGTAGGGAGAGGATGGTAGGAAAGGGAGCTGCTGGAACATGTAGAGCAGGCCTGTCCAAACTTGGCAACTTTTAAGACTTGTGGACTTTTAACTCCCAACTGTGGAATTCTGGGAGTTGAAATCCACAAGTGTTAAATTGCCAAGGTTGGACACCCCTGATGTAGAATCATTGTGACCTCAGTTAGTCTTCCTTACAAGTTTTATTATAAGTTCTCTTATGAGTCTTCTTATTTTCCTTCTCTAGAAGTCAGATCTGCGGTGAAGATTCCAGTCCTGGTGGGGTCTGGTGTCACTCTGGATAATGTGAAGGATTATTTAGGTGCAAATGCCTTGATCGTTGGTTCATATTTCAAGAAAGATGGCTATTGGGCAAATGGCATTGATCTTGAGCGTGTGAAGAGGTTTCTGGATTACATTGGCCAAGTAAGAGTGTAAATTTGTTTGCTTCTGCTGTGAGTTTACATTCAAAGCACAACTGCACCAGATATTTTATCTTGCTATTTTCTAAGACAGAGGTTTTTTTTTCTGAATTCAAAATTAAAGGCACACTCTACACTCAAATACGTGTTCTCTTAATCTCCCTCTTCTAGATGGAACACTGGCAGAAGAATATATAGGGAGAATGATCCTTAAAATATTATAAAAGTACATCACCTGAGAGTTGACAAAGTGACAGTGTTTGAATTAACATATTTGGCCCTGTGTCTAAGCCAGCCTATTAAACCATTGTAAGGCAACCTTTTAAAATGGCTTTTAGAGCAGAAAAGACATACCCACATCATTTGAATATTGCCGCAATATCTAGTTGACTTTACTCAACAAATCAACAAACCTGTAAAAAAACAAAACCATCCATCTTTGGAAAACTCGGTTTTTAAAGCATGCATCATAAGATTTGCAACATCTCTGCTCACTTACAGAAGCTTCACGTATTAGTCCAGGCCTCTCCGAGAGACCCATAATTTGGCCTTAAATTATGAGAGACAAAAAGTCTCGATGGGGTTTAGTGGATTCGTATCATAGTAAATCCGATCTTAAAATCTAGAGAGAAAGATTGATTGCCTTCTTTTTCTCCTGCTCACTGCTGCAAGTATCTGTGCCATAGCTTGAAGCATCTGCTTGTCTGTTGCCGACAGATGCCGTACAAAGGAACTGACCTTTTTGTTTGGGAGTTTGATGGAATGTGTAATGTTAAAATATTAACTTATATTTAAAAAAATGGCCCCATCTCTTTGGGAGCAAAGGATGCTTCGTTCTGCACAATGCAAATTCGTAGAAGCACCATGACTTTATAGGAGAACAAAGAAAGGAGCCTTAATATGGAGAATCTCTGCAAGTGAATAACAGCTGTTCAAAGATACATGTTTTAAATATGTATTAATTTATTTGAAGGGCTTGTTGCTTCAATATGAAGAGAAGATTATCAGGGTTAATTTCCATTGAGCACTGTGACACTTGCCAGGTTTCTTATGGTATCCTGGGCTATCACTGTAGACTAGGGCGGTGATTCTTAATCTTTTCTTCACTGTGGACCCCCTTTAAATAACTTTTGTGGCCACAGACCACCAAGACTGAGGATTTAAATCATAACATTTCTTCAAGCTTTCATGGACCCCGTGAGTTAGGCAGGGCAATTACACAAAGTCATGATTAGAAGTTCCCTTGGATACTATAAGGATATATACTCAAAATTGTCAGAAATCTTCCCAGAAAAATTGTATGGTGTAGCAGCTGGTCAGATAGAGGCATGTTCACTTGCCCATGAGTGAACTCTGTCACCGTCTGGGGTGTCTCACCTGGGCTGCTGAAAACGGAGAGGCCGAAAACCCATAGTTGGTGCCGATGGAACTGCCATAAATTGGCGACAACAAATGTATTTATTGAATAGGGTTATATTGGGAAACACCCAGCTAGGAAGGGAGGTCTCAAGCAGGCAATTAGCCTTGAATCCTTGCGCAGCTGCAAAAGACCCAGGACTGATCCCCACTTAAGCTCCCTAGAACCTAATCTATCTACTCCCAGGAGAAAACAAACAGTCTGAGAAGATTCCTGCACAATAGGCAGAAGATAATTAAAGTAGTTAGCCTGAACCGTACATGTATGGATATAGTTGCTTGCATCTAATAGCTTCTTCCACTAACTGGCTTGACGTTTAACAGGACAGAATAGAACGTAGCTCATGTTGTCCAATCCCAGAAGTCTAGAATATCACCATTGACTCCCTTTCATAGACAATAAAATTGCCCCCTTACCAATATGAACAGTAAAGCAGTTATCGCCCCTCAACAGTGTTGTGCAGGATAATCACACACATCTTTCCTAGCTATCTATCTGCTTTAATCTAAAATATAGAACTGATGGATGCCCTGGGTAAATCAAGCATTTTCTGTCTGCCAAAAGAAGTTTGCAAAAGCTTATTTTGTGCCATTACCATTTTTCAGTGTCTGGCTGTAAATCATGACAAGTACCAGCCCTATTCATCCCCTTTAAAAGTAACGCCTTGCCTTTGCATAATTATCCAGACCCCGTGGAGATCTCCGGGCACAGTAAATCTGTTCATTTAAAAGGTTTCACTTTAAGTATAGCACCGTCATAAATTGGGGGAGAACAAATTTATTTATTTAATAGGTTTATTCTGCTAACTGGCTTGATAACCGTCAAGACTTCTGCTGTTTTATTTGGCAGGGCTCCCGCTAATGGGCCTGATTTATTTCAGGGGTGAATATTTATGTAGGAAGGTTTAACTCCGTGTAAGACTGGTGGAAATTGGTGTGTGGCTATGATTTACTCTCATTATTAGCTGAGACCACTGAACTTCAGAAGACTTTCAGTGTCTCTGCTGCACGATGTCTGAAAAATCTGATTAAGTAATTTAACCAGGGCAGGAAGAAAAACTGGGAAGTATCAAATTGAGTCCATTTGGAGTCCGTTTCTCAAACTCCGCAACTTTAGAGGTGTGGACTTCCAACTCCCAGAATTCTCCAGCCCGCATGCCAAGTTTGAAAAACACTGGTTTAGAACATGGTTTTATCGAAAACTGAAAGTAAATGCCAGTTTTCAACAAAACTGCCATAAAATGTGGCCCCATGACTGCAGGACACGGCAAGGGCTGTAAACGCAGCCAGTTTGCTGAGCACCTGAAGTTCAAGTCACATAACCATGGGAGGGTTGCAACTGACAGAACTTCAAATCTAGGTCCTAAGTAGGTCCCAGGTAGGACCTTTGCAACTTCAGTCATAAGTCGAGGAACACCTGCAGCCCCAGAAGTCTATAGCCACATCTGCCACCATCCTGACTTTTATGGATCACTCCCTGTAGATCCCCCAATTGTTGGATAATGAAGCATACAGCTCATCTCGACAAACTGCTCGAAGTGACACTGAAAAAAGAGACTTATGACTGTTGTGGCATCCCCATGGTCCCGTGATCAACTGGCATGTGTTTGGGACGGGTGCAGTGTCCTGGGATCACGTGATCCCCTTCTCCAACTTCTCTGACAAGCAAAGTCAATGGGGAAGGCAGATTCACTTAACAATCGTGTTACTAATTTAACCACTGCAGCGATTTACTTAACAATTGTAGCAAGAAAGGTCATAATATGGAACAGAATTCACTTAACAACGGTCTCACTTAGCAACGGAAATGTTGGGCTGAATTGTAGTCGTTAAGTCAAGGATTATTTGTACAATTATTTGTACAGAAGGGATTTTGCTAATCTCTTTTCCCTTCATTTTCTAATTTCTCCTTCTTCCTTTCATCAATACCCAAAGCTGATGCCGTAGAGAACGGCAGACTAGATTACAAAGTAGTTTTTTTTTTTCCTTGTCTATCACATTCGTAAGGAACATCTAAAAATGTTTTGGAAGATGATGAACAAGGAAAAATTGATTTGGATTTATTTAGTTAAAGCGTTTTGCCCCGCACTTAAAATAGCACAATATTACATTTACATGGTGGAGAGAGTGTTGCGCGCACAATCTGTTTTTCTTTTCACAGCTCTGTGTGAGGATTCAAGTAGTCATGTACCACTGTGATTAGGCTGTGAAAAGCATTTTAGCCAACTAATTATATCAATGTAGTAATTATTTGCACAGATTTGCATACACTAAAACAATCGCAAGGACAAAACATATTTGTTTAAAGATGTATGCAAGTCACACCTAAAGATACCTCACGGGAGGTGTTCCTTCCTCTCCTAAATAAGGTGGAATATCTCCTGAAACAGATAATGCTCTGCAGTTTTTAGGAATACTTAAATTAAAATTGTTTTTTTTTTAAAAAAAAACTTTTCTTGTTTGTTTAATTGGGAGAAAATGTGAGTCACTTTTAAGGTCCCCACATGGCTAAATTCCTGGATACTTAGGATCGTGATGATCTTGATTATCATATTTCTCATTAACATCTACACAAACACACAGACACACACACATGCACTCCTGCAAAGAGTTTTTATCAATCCTGCCTCTGTGCAAAATAAGGCATTTCATTTTTGCAGCTGTCCCATATAATGGACAATTCCCAGTCTCCTTGCTTTTTGCAAATTGTTTTTTTTTAATAAGATTTTTATTCACTTATAACATAAAATACAAAAATACAAAAGCAAATAGTAAGGAACAATGGTAGGGGAAGGGGAAAAAGAAGTATAGAAAAGGGGTGGGGCAAGAAAAAAATGTTGACTTCTGACTCCCTCTGTTACAGTAGAATAAGGCATAAACATCAAATCTCAACTTTTTACATTTCTATAGTAGTATGAACTAGCCATTTCTATGTCAACAAATCAATCTAATCAGTAAAACCCAAACTCATAGTATGTAGTCTACAAAAGCTGATGGAATTAGCAGCTAAATTTACTATTGATAAAAGAAAAGAATATACTGGTAAATACTTTTGTTTCTAGTTGGAAACTGCTTCTGGACTTTGTGCTTGAGGTGGGGAAAAAATGATACTATGCTTTTTGCAGATTGTTTAAGACCTCATTTTTTCACTGATTGTTGGGGGTGGATGATACATGGGCTGCTCTTTGGATAGTTATTTTATTCTTTCTGTCTCTTCATTTGGGGAAGCATCTTGAGACCTTTAGATGTGGGTAAATCTGTGTCATAAATTAACACCCATACTTGATTGAACCCTGGGAAGACGTTAACATGGCAAAGGCTGACCACCATTCAAGAGAAGCGGTTCTATCTTAAAGAGTAACCAAAACCTCACAAGGGTGAATAGAAGTTGGCTACCATGCCACCATTATTTGTGATTGTCTATGGAGAGTCTAAATCATCCAGGTCATGGTTGTCCCAAAGATGCTTTTCCAAAAGGCAACTGGACTTTGTTGGAAACTGGACGCAAGAAACTCCAAGTGCCTTTTGGAAAAACATCTTTAGGATTATCTGTGGTTGAGTGGAGTAAGAGTCGCAACAGGGAGGAGTTGCTTCCAAGAGGCAGCAGAGCTTGGAATGTCTGATGGAAAAGCAAGACAGCAAAGGCGGACTCACCTTAGAAATTCATAGAGTGTATCTATAGTTAATGTAGATAGTTTCTTTAATCTGGCAAGATTCTGTCTGCAGGTGAACAAAAATAAAGAAACTACAGTACTTAGAAGTAACTCCTCATGGCATTCTTGGTTCTTTGAGTCTCTTTTCGTCACACTGTTCAATACAGGGTTTTAAAAATGACCTGCGTTGTTTGTAAAGTGGATTCTGGGTAATATTCAGGTAATGGGGTGATAATAAGAATCTTATCATTTTTCCATAAGCCCTGTCCTCCCTCTGCTTCCCCCCCCCCGCAATTTTAAATCTTATTTTGAATTCTCAAGGGTGTCAATTCTAAACCAGACAGGCCCAGCTGGTGGAAACTTACAAGTGGAAAGCTGCATTTTTTAGCAGCTTCAAAGTTATTTTTAGAAAACATCTTTAGTTTCCAATAAATTAAGTTTGAAAGGCAGTATCTTAACAAACTATGGGAAAGGATAAATAATGCACAGCATAGGAACAGTCCTCTAAAAATAATAGCCTCTCTCCAGCACCCCAAGTGAGACATTGTCACCTATGGCTGCTTTTATTTCTCAGTTCTTGTTGCTGTTTCATCCTTGGCTACAAATATTTTAGCATGCATTGTCCATTGTTTCAAATCTTGGTCTTGAATTGGTTTTATAATTGCCACCCATATGATCTGCCCAAACCTGTAATCCGTTAAATCTGTGCAAACAATTGCTCAAATATCATTCGAAGGGGCCAAGAGACACTGTGGCTGTGTTCTTACTTGTTCTCTCTCTTTTGTACACACAAACCCCATCTTCTTTCTCTCACTTTTTGACCCGGATTCAGAAAGCAAAACTGGAGGGTTGTGCAAATCCCAGGAAATGAAATAAAGCGAATAAAAAGGAAAAATTTGCCTGAGCAAAAAGGGATGCGTTTTAATTGCCTATTAATAGAGGGCTCAAAACGTTTTACAGTTGACAGGCTGGCCAATGAGGAAGGAGCACAGTGGCAGGTCTGTTTTAATCGAGAAGTAAAAGCAGGGTGCCACTTCTACCAGCCTGAAGCAACTATACCATTTTTGCTCTGTTCCTTTCTTTGGTACAAAGGTCCTTCTCTCCCTTCGTAGAAGCCCCTCAGTGGTCCTTGACACTTCGCAAGTGTCTCCTTCGACATTTCACTTCCCACACTAAAGCAGATGGTGTTGTCTCTGACGCTCAGCCAAGTCATGCCCAGTTTGTACAGGTGTACTTCTTTTTTTCCTTCCCTTTTCATGTTCAATTCTCAGAGACTGCTTGCATAAGGCCCTGCAGTTTTCTTGGCAAGATTTTTTTTTTCAAAAGTGGTTTGCTATTGCCTCCTTCCTAGGGCTGAGTAGAAAGTGACTGGCCTAATAATAATAATAATAATAATAATAATAATAATAATAATAACAATATTGGAAGGGACCTTGGAGGTAATTGTCCAACCCCTTGCTCAGGCAGGTAACCCTATACTGTTTTGGACAAATGGCTGTCCAGTTTCTTCTTAAAAACTTCTAGTGTTGGAGCACTCACCACTTCTGGAGGCAGGTTGTTCCACTGGTTAATTGTTCTAACCGTCAGGAAGTTTCTCCTTAGTTCTAGGTTGCTTCTCTCCTTGATCAGTTTTCACCCGTTGCTTCTTATCCTGCCTTCAGGCCCTTTGGGAATAGCTTGACTCTCTCTTCTTTGTGGCAGCCCCTGAGATATTGGAACACTGCTATCATGTCCCCCTTCGTCCTTCTCTTCATTAAATTAGACATACTCAATTCCAGCAGCCTTTCCTTGTATGTTTTAGCCTCCAGTCCCCTAATCATCTTTGTTGCTCTTCTCTGTACTCTTTCTAGAGTCTCAACATCTTTTTTACATCGTGGTGACCAAAACTGGTGTAATGAAGACTCAATCATCCAAGACCAAAGGTGTATAAAGATTGAATTATGACAACTGGGTCAATCTTTGTTGACCAGCCCAAGGTCACCTAGTTGGCTTTGTGCCTAAGATGGGACTAGAACTCTCAGTCTCGTGGTTTCAAGCCTGATGCCTTAAATGCTACACCATACTGTCTTTATAGATTAGGAGTGTCAAATTGCTGGCCCGTGGGCCGGACATGTCAGGTGGAAGCTGTGCCCACCCCATTGCCGGCAATGGCAAAACCGGCCCGATACATTGCGTGACGTCATGTGACATCGCGAGTTTGACACCCCTGCTATAGGTCTACTAACTATAGGTTTGGGTTTGAGCTAAATAACATCATAATTCCATTTTATACCCAGGGTTTACTTATATACTTATATACTGAAATAAGACTAGACGTGCTTATCCTTCAACATCTCCAGATGTTTGCTGCTTTATTTACCAAGTGTAAATAGCAATGTTTCCTTATCTGTGGTGTAATCCCATCTTCCACAAATAATTCTAAAGAGTTTAGTGGGATGGTCTGCATAGTCAGTATGTTTGGTTTTGTAGGCATTCATACAGAATATAAAGTAATGTATTATAGTAGTGAACTATTTTGGACTCTGGAGAGACCCAAGTTTCAGTTCCCTCGACTAGAGCCAATCTGAAAGCTGAAACTACTACATAGGATTTTTGTTGGGGTATGAAATTAGGGTGAGACCTCTCCAGACACCACTTTGAGTTCTCCCAGGAAAGTTGGGATTAAATGATATAATGATATAAATGTTATAGAGAGCTGAACATGCTGTGTTTTTTAAATATAGTCCAGGCTGATGAGCACAATTGTGTTCTACTCATGAATTCTCATCAATATGCATTGCTTCAAACATAGATGCCTGTTCAGTGGGAGATTCTTTGACTGAATTTCAAATACAGAATAGCCTAACTAAGATGGCTCATTAAGGAGCTCGTGGCTGTGTAAGATTTTGTGAACTGCAGCACACTCTAGTGATACTAAGAAATTACAAAATAAAAGTAGGCAGGGCGAGTTTTTTTTTCTCAACAACCGGCATGTTGAAATTACGATGAGCTTGCGTTGTGTAAATGAAAGCAATATTCTGGATTGCAGTGGTTTAAAATATTGGATACACCTTGGCAGGTAAAAGAACCATGTGTGTCCTACCTGCAACCATCCAAAGAAGAGAATCCAGCTTCTCCCCAGGTGTTTGTGCTGGTTCCAACCTGAACAAGGCTTGAAAGCAGATCTTAAAGGTTATGTGATCTTGACAATTGCTGAAAGGTTAAATGTCTGTAATATTCAGAGTAGAATAGAAAAGATGATGACGTAGAAGAAATCTGTTTGGAAGCTGCAAAACTGAAGTTGATGAATTATACTAGTCGGCTTGCAAATTTGGGCACCATTTGTAGTCTCTGCAGATGCAGATTTGAGAAACATTCCTAGATTTCAATTACATATAGACTCAGGGCAGAAATGAAAATGAGAATGGGTAGCCTGATTGAACCACTGCCAAATGGGTATGGCTAAATAAGCTTGATTTATGTTGAGTGCAGAGGCTTTGGTCCAGATTGATTCCATGTGGTGGTATTAAAACCTACGGATGAAATCCTTACCACATCTCAGGTTACTTTGGCTGCTTCTTTCCAACATTGGAGACATGACGGTTCAGTGGTTAAAGATGCTGAGTTTGTCCACTGGAACAGCTGGGGGTTCGAGATCCAAGTGCTGCATGATGGAGAAAAATGAGCACTGTTCCCAAGAAATGATTGACAGGGAAGCCTTTAGCTTTAGCTTTCTGTTCAACAGTTCTCTATCTCCATGGCATCCTTACTCTTCTTCCTAGGGCTAAGAAAGAGGGATTGGCTTAAGGTTACCCAGCTGGTTTTGTGCCTAAGGTGGGACTAGAACTCATGGTCTCCCACTCCTAGTTCAGCATTTTACCTATTGAACTAAACTGGCTGTCTTTTATAGCCTTAGAGATTCTAAATCTATTCTTCCTCTTCTTCTTTTTTTTTTTTCCCATGGATGCCAGATTATGCGACCAATAATGGGAACAGCTTTGTGGTGCTTAGGCAAATACAGCAAAACGTTTTGCCCTCATGCCAATCATTTATTTAAATGCAGGGCGTATTTTTTTCGACTCGCAGAGAATTTTGCAGATGGGAGAACACTTTTAGCTCCCAGAAAACTATTGTTCCGAAGGTCTGCGCATTCCGTTCAAATCCACGGCGTTTCATTCATCCTTAATATCTCCCCAGGGTTGGGAGAAAGCACTCTGTGGCTCTTTTGTCCTCCTGATTTTTCATGCAATATGATTAGATAAGAGGTTTTGTTTTGGTGTTTTCTTTCTTTCTTTCTTTCTCTTTTTTTTTTACTAGTACACTACTGACTCTTACACACACAGAGTTTTAGCCCCATTGTTCAAGGACTAGAGTCACTACGGAGAAAGCCCAAATTCTGCCAGGTTTCACAATGTGCAAGAGTCCTCCAAGGTTTGCAGCGACGTTTTGCTTCTCTTTCATTGCAATTCCCCTTGTCATTTTGCTCTGCTGCCGGTACAGTAACTCTATTCTCTTGCCTGCATTATTCGTCTCTTCCCTGTTTGTATTCCCTGTAATCCATTTGGTTGCTCTTGAGGTTGCCATGAGAATCTTGAATTGAAAGGAATCACTTAAGTTGTGCCAAGGAGACTCTTGAACCTGCTGGCAACTCAAGAACCAGGCTTGCCATCCTGCTAGCCGAAGGATGCTTGTGTGTATGTTGCTCTTTAGTGAAGGTTATAATTTGTTGCTTTCATGATGATCTGTCTGCAGTGCTTGTACTCCACATTATCTCCTCTCCCTTGTGGATTTTCTACAAAGCATGACGGGAATGTTAGCCTGGAAAAGGAAACTAATTCATACTGGCCGTTGATGCTTGCCTGGTGTGCCTGGCGAAGTGCATCACACACACACACACACACACACACACACACAGCCGCAAGCAAAGGGAGACATCTACTGTCTGAACAGATAGCAAAGGAACTGCTTATTTATTTGTGTCTTTGCAATGTTTCAGCCTGCCAGCTTGGTATAAAACATTTCTGTTGAGAAACTTGTCACCAGTAATCCCACATGAGCAAGTATGAACAGGGTAAAAGGATCTCTGAGATTAATTCTACGAGAGAAGGCAGATTTTTTTTTTAAACCACTTTTTTACCTAAAGAATAGTCACAGAGAAAAGCTTGGCACTAGTTTATCACTGAAGGATTAGCCTTCTGCAGGCAGGGAGTTTTTCATAATGCAGTGAAAGGTGTAAACTTGTCTGCAGTCTGAATCGGTACCAGCACTTGTAAGTCTTGTAAGACATTTTTAATAAAGCATTCAGGCTGTGGTATCAGAAGTAGCCAGGCAATCACAGTATTTATTGATATGCTTTTTAAATCTGTTTTCTATACTCACTGGAACATTGAATCTGGGTTGTAAGTATCCCCACAGAGGTCTATCACAGTGGTTCTCAACCTGTGGGTCGGGACCCCATTTGGGGTCGAACGGCCATTTCATGGGGGTCGCCAAACAAGGCTGTCCGCCATTTTTTTTCTCCCTTTTCTTTGGCCACGCCCCTGGCACCCGGTGATGTATAAGTGGTTGGGGGTCACCACAACATGGGGAACTGTATTATGGGGTCGTGACATTAGAAAGGTTGAGAACCACTGGCCTATCATAACTTCAAACAGTCACTAAGTGACCAGTTGTTCCTGTACTGTTGAGTTCAGCAGTACTTACTCTTAAGAAAGGCCCAAACTACTCAATGAAGGAAGGTGAATACTTTCAGATCCTACATGAAACATGGCCAAATAGGAGAGAGTGAAATTTAAGACGTAGGAAAAGAGGGTGGTCACCAATGAACTGGGTTCCCCGCATTGGTCATTCCTGACATCTACCCAACTAATTTTTCAGCTAGCAAGCTTGGATACTCAAAAGTGAAGTTCATTCAGAAAAAAAAAAATGCCGGGGACAGAGAGAGGGAGACAGAGGAATATTTTTATAATTGCAATGGACCAAACTCATTATTTGAATAATTGTGGATCTGCTATTGGCCTGCCTTAGTATTTGAAGTACATTACAGGCCATTAGTATAACTATATCTGCAGTATTCTAAATTGTGTCAGATACGTTATAAGGCTGCCTTTAATGTTTCCACAAGAGAGCGCTATTTGTGTGATAAAAATGATGTCTGAGACATTGTGTCTTCTTTTTCTGCAACAGCTTTTCCAGTGTGATTTGGCTTTCCTCTTTCTATTTCTTTCCTTCCTTCCTTCCTTCCTTCCTTCCTTCCTTCCTTCCTTCCTTCCTTCCTTCCTTCCTTCCTTCCTCTTTCTTTCTTTCTTTCTTTCTTTTTCCTTCTTTCTTTCTTTATCCTTCTTTCCTTCCGTTTTCCTTCCTTCCCTCCCTAGGAAACTGTCAGAAAAAAGAGACAGGAGCCTTCAGACTGTCGCTTAACTTATTCTGTATAGGTTAGAGAAAGAAACCTAAAAAGGACCCTAACCCTAATGAATCTAGCAGTTAAAGGGGGGGCAGAAAGTTTATACTTTCAGACTATTAATATAGCCTTACAAGCGATCCAACCGGTCAGTCCTAGAGGAGATCAACCCCGACTGCTCTTTAGAAGGCCAGATCCTGAAGTTGAAACTCAAGTACTTTGGCCAGCTAATGAGAAGGAAGGACTCACTGGAGAAGAGCCTGATGCTGGGAAAGATGGAGGGCAAGAGAAGAAGGGGACGACAGAGGATGAGGTGGCTGGAGGAGTCACTGAAGCAAAGGCGTGAGCTTAAATGGAGTCCAGAAGATGGTAGAGGACAGGAAGGCCTGGAGGAACGTTGTCCATGGGGTCATGATGGGTCAGACACGACTTCGCAACTAACAACAACAATAAAGTAGGTTTTGTTCATCTGGTCTGGTTTCCTGTTTGGTTCACCCAAAACAATACAAAAAAAAAAAAAAACAACAACCAAGAGTCCACAACTACAGCTGTAGTTCATAAAAAATGTATCGCATAAAAATGTATCTCCAGTGTATCTCAAAGGCAGACATTTGCAGCCCTGAACATACCCTCAGGCAAAAGAGAGGATCATTCTCCACGGATTTGTCCACGATGACATCAAGAATTACACTCAAAGAGGCCAGCTGCTGGAGACATGGAGGCAGAGTGAGGGAAGGGAACATCTGCCCCTCCCCAAAATCCATGAATATCTTGAATTTAATAAAATAAGTATGTCTGAAAGGGTGCAGGTGGTTGTAGGGATGCGTGTGCGTACGTGTGTGTGTGTGTGTGTGTGTGTGTGTGAGAGAGAGAGAGAGAGAGAGAGAGAGAGAGAGAGAGAGAGAGACAGGCAGGCAGAGAGGCAGGCAGGCAATCACGGCTGCAAGGAGCTTTGTTGGTTGCATCAGATTCTGTGTGTATATATATTTGTGTGTGTGAGAGAGAGAGACAGACAGACAAATAGAGGGGGGGGGGGAAGATTTCAGGTTGCACTGACTTCAATTCCAGCCAGAGTCAACCAGGATCCAAGCTGTCATTCCACCTTGGCCAGTTACAACCTAGGGACCTTTCAGATGGTTTATAGTGGGTTCTTTTCTTGCAATTCCCCATTTGCCCTCAAGACAGTGGAGAGTCTTCTGGCCCTGCACGGACCATCTGAGGGGCAACATCTTTTTTTAAAGCAGGGAGTGCTTTCTCCTCCTCCTCTTCCCGGCTGGTCACATGAACCCGGGTCGGAATGTGTTTACTCGCCGGCCTGTACCGTCACGCGAAGCCGGATAAAGGTCCTCGCACCCGTGATTGTCGGGGTCGCGAGAGCCGGGATGAACGTTACACATTCACAGAGTTGTCGGGTGCCATCACCCCTCGCCTCCTCCTCCTCCTCCTCCCCCGCGGATGACATTAGGAGCCGCTTGGGCGCCGGGCGCCTGCGCTTTCGGGAGAGCGGCGGACCCAGAAGGCGCGGCTGGGCAGCTGGCTTGCCACCCGCCTCCGCCCACCTTTCCGCCTGGAAGGGGAGCCCCAATTAATCGCCCCCTCCCCACCCACATCCTGCAGAAGCCCTGCCGGCCAGGAAGGGGTTAAAGGCCCGGGAACGCTCGGCGGTCCAGCAAGGCAGAGTCCGCCCCTGGCGCTCGCTTCTCGGTCCGTCGCCGCCGCCGCCGCCTCTTTCCAGGTCTCCGGCCACCGCGGCCTCGCCGGCGCCGGGATCTGCACGGGCCCCGGCCCGAGGTAGGGAGCGGGGAAAGCCAAGCGCGGTCCCGGGCGGCGGGGCGAGGGGAGGCGGCTGGGGAAACGGAGGCCGGCCTTGCAGGCTTGCCGGAAAGGGAAAGAAAGGAAGGAGGTGGCTTCCCACCCCACCCACTCCTCTCCGACCTGCAGAGGAGTCTTGAATTCCAAGGCGCTAGTCCTCGCTTTAAAGGGTGACTTCGCCAAACTGCCCTTGGGGAGCTGGGCGACCATTCCCACGTTCCCTTGTCGTTGGCCAGGGTAGTTAAGGCTCCGGGGAAGGCCTCGAAATGATGCATTCTGTTTTTCTTTTTAAAAATCTTTTATCTTGGATGTTTGGGGCTTTTTTTTTTTTTTTTTCCCTTACTAGAAATACTCTTTCCGTAGTTGATTTGGCGCTTCTGAGACCTGCTACTCATAACAGAAAAACCCAGAATACTCTGGGCACAAAGGGAAAGGGAAAGAGAGAGGAAAAGGAGTGAAGGAAGGAAGGAGAGACATTTTACTGTTTAGACAGTATCATTTTGGTATTCAAGCACTACACAGATCATAGATACAAACATCTAAATACTATTAAGACACTTGTGTCTGATTGTTTATAACCTTCAGTTGGGCGAAATAGTGCATCGTAGGGCAACAATTTTTAATAATATAATAATAATGATAAAGTTGGAAGGGACCTTGGAGGTCATCTAGTCCAACCCCCTGCTCAGGCAGGAAACAATATACCATTTCGGACAAATGGCTGTCCAGTCTGTTCTTAAAAACTTCCAATGTTGGAGCATTCACCGCTTCTGGAGGCAGGTTGTTCCACTGGTTAATTGTTCTAACTGTCAGGAAGTTTCTCCTTAGTTCTAGGTTGCTTCTCTCTTTGGTTAGTTTCCACCCATTGCTTCTTGTCTTGCCTTCAGGGGCTTTGGAGAACAGCTTGACTCCCTCTTCTTTGGGGCAGCCCCTGAGATATTAGAACATTACTATCATGTCCCCCCTCGTCCTTCTCTTCGTTAAACTAGACCTACCCAATTCCAGCAACCGTTCCTTATATGTTTTAGCCTCCAGTCCCCTAATCATCTTTGTTGCTCTTCTCTTTTCAGTCAACATACCTCAAATAGTTTAACTTATGGGATGCATGCAAAATCTGGACATAACTCCTGTGGGATTGAAGTTTGACAAAGTTGTGTCTGCTTCCTTGTTGCTGCACTGCTTGCAGTAAGCCACAGTCTTGTGATTTTCATTTCCAAGATTCCCTACCAGCTTCCTATTAAGAAAGTCAGTGGGGAAGCCAGCTGGAAGTTAGAAGTCACTTCCCTTGATTATTCTGTTTCTCTGTTTAGGCAATGAAATATCTCTGAAATGATGACCCAACAGGTAAAATGGGTTGTTTAGTGATAATTAAGTGTCTGTATGTGTGCATGTGTGTGCATGCGCACATTGTCTCTGTGTGTGAATTACATGTACAGATATAAACAAGCAGCGCTAAGCTCTGTGTGTGTGAGAGAGAAAAGAGAGCTGAATTAAGGTTCTTTTACAACTGTTTCAGCTCCAAAGAAGTCACCATGCCTGTCAACGTCAGAGAGGTGATGCAGCTCCTGTGTCATGTTTCTGAAGAGCGACAAATGAAAGCTGCCTTCAAGCACTCCGGCCGAGGGGCTCTGGTGGTGGGAGCAACGGCTTTCTTCGGAGGTTTGGTGGCAGGCCCACCTGGCATTGCTGTCGGTAAATTAATGCTTCAGATATATGTGTATAAGTGCATCCAAAAGCTTGGATCCACCAAAGTGTAGCTTTTAATGCGATGGGAGGGGCGAGGTACTGAAGATGAGGAAGTAGCCATTGATTAATTACATAAATGAATGCATGTATATACAGTTTAAATTGAACCCCCTTTCCAAAGTCAAATCGATTTTTTTTACAGTTCAGGATAGGATAGGATAGGATAATAGTAATAATAATAATAATAATAATAATAATAATGCAAAGAAGCTGAAGAAACAGTGGACCACCTGGTAAGCTGTTGCAAGAAGATTGCACAGACTGACTACAAGCAGCGGCATGACAAAGTAGCAACAATGGTGCATTGGAAGATCTGCAAAAAATATCATTTGCCTGTAAGCAAAAACTGGTGGGATCATAAAATAGAGAAAGTCATAGAAAATGATAAAATTAAACTGCTCTGGGACTTCAGAATTCAAACAGACAAGCACCTGCAACATAACACCCCAGACTTAACAATTGTCGATAAGAAAGACAAAAAAGTCTGGATAGTGGACGTGGCAGTGCCTGGAGATAGCAGAATAGAAGAGAAAGAACTGGAGAAGATAACAAAATACAAAGACCTACAAATAGAAATAGAAAGACTGTGGCAAAAGCAAGCAAGGGTAGTACCAATAGTAATAGGCTCCTTGGGTGCAATCCCAAAACAACTGGAGCACTACTTGAACACCATTGGCATTGACAAATTCGCTATTAGTCAATTGCAAAAGGCGGCCTTACAAGGAACTGCTTCTATCCTGCGACGATACCTGTCATACCATCAAACATTCACATCTGCCTATCCCAGGTCCTGGGTAAGGACTCGATAGGTAGACAAAATGCCAAATCCAGTCTGAACATCTGGCTGACTGTGTGATGATCCATAATAATAATAATAATAATAATAATAATAATAATAATAATAATAATAATAATAATAATAAAGTTGGAAGGGATCTTGGAGGTCATCTAGTCCAACCCCCTGCTCAGGCAGGAAACCCTACACCATTTCGGAGAGATGGCTGTCCATTTTCTTCTTAAAAACTTCCAGTGTTGGAGCATTCACCACTTCTGGAGGATAGGATAGGATAGGATAGGATAACCTTTATTGTCATTTTTTCCTGTGAGCACACTGGCCCACATTAAAAATGAAATTGTGCTGCCTGCTTTCTAAAGAAGGGAAAATGTTTTCCCGAAAATAAGACTGGGTCTTATATTAATTTTTGCTGCAAAAGATGTGTTAGGGCTTATTTTCCAGTTAAGTCTTATTTTCAGGGAAATATGGTACTAAATCGTCCATCTGGGCAGAGTCATTGTAAAGGATATAAAGTAAAACAATAATCCAAATATTAATATGAGTGATATAGATGGTATAAAATATAGAATTTAAATGTATAAAAGGCTATGGATCAACTTATTATTTGAAGTATTAAAAAGTATAAAAGATATATTAATATACTAAATAAGGATTACTTGATCTTGGCAATTATGCTGACTGGAGAATCCTGGGAGTTGAAGTTCACAATCTTCCAATTTGCTGCAGTTGTGAAAACCACATTGAACACTGTTCTAAATAGATATATAATAGGACAATGTCACTTAAAAATATCCCAGATCCCTTGTCTGTATCAGAAACCATGCCGCTTCCATCTGCAAATATTCCAGTGATTTTTATCATTCAATGATGGTTTGCCAGATAGTTGAAAGATGGTCTGTCCGTTCTGTTTTTCTAGGAGGTGCCGTTGGTGGCTTGCTTGGGGCCTGGATGACCTCTGGGCAGTTCAAGCCCATTCCTCAGATTATCCTGGAACTGCCCCCTGTGGAGCAGCAGCGGCTTTACACAAATGTCTGTGCCATTATTCAGAATCTGGACTGGACCGACCTAGCCCAGCTCACAGCCTTGGTCATGTCCAATGGCGCCCTTCAAGAGAAATTGCTTGGAGTTCTGACAAACTATATCACTACAGAGCTCAAAGGGGAAATCCAGTATGGAAACTAGACTCGGATGTGTCTTGAAGGGGGCCGAGTGCCCTTGGTTCCCTTCTGGCACTTTTGTCTGGCATTTTAGATTTCTTAAGAATAGGAATAACAAGATGGCAACTGTGCATTTTTACCCAAAATAATCTGAACAAGGCAAGCTTTGGTTTGCCCATGCTGTGGGTTTGTTTTTTGGTTTTTGGCATAATTAGTCTCTGTTTCAATAGCTAAGGTTGGATCGGTTTGAGCCTCAATGTTTACCGTATTTATTTAAACATCTATTTATGCCACCCCCAAATCCCACAGTGGTATTTGGAGTGCCTTGCTGAGTAAGTACCTCTTGATTCATCTGACCTTCTAAGCAGCAGCCTCTGTAACATTGACTCCATCAAAGAAAGTGCCCCCATTGCATCCTTGCATTGTAGTCAAGGAGATAGGTCATGGCGTTTGCACTATGATGATGTCACCATTTGCTGCTCTTTGATGTGCATCATTCTAGATGAATACACTGAACAGGTGTTGTCAGCCTTTCCTGCCCAGTTGCAGGCGTTGGATCTGTGATCAATTGTCCTATTCAAATATGTTCTCTGGCTGAAGACAGACAGGCTGGTGGTTGACATATAACGGTTCACTGCGGTTGAACTATGTGGTGTCCTCTTGGCCACGTTAGAATGATCAACATCAAATCCCTTTGGAATTTCTCAGAGGTATGTGCTTCTTCTCCTTCTGCCTTAATGTTGAGATGGTACAGGAGTGAAAAGTTGAAATCGTTCCGAGCCAAAAATGTAGCAGATGTTTCATCTTAGGTATTTCTCCCGAAGATAAGTGCAAATAAAGCTGAATTTTAATGTGTGAACGGCCAAGTTTGTATTCCCATTATTCCCCTTCCTTTAGAGATGCTAAACTGGCCTTCCTGAATTCACGCTGCCTTCAGTTGAGAACGTTCAATGGGAAGAGACCAGGAAGAAAGATTTGGGAGTAACAAAGAATATTAAAAGTCCAACATCCAGGTTTTAGAGTTTGGGGTTGTTGTTTTTTAACAAGTGAAAATACAGGTAGTCCTCAACCGATGTAAAACAGTTCATTTAGTGACCATTCCAAGTTACGACCGCCCTGAAAAAGTGACTTATCACCATTTTCCCCCACATCCATTGCAGCATCCCCGTGGTCATGTGATCAAAATTCAGATGCTTGGCAACGGACTCATATTTATGACAGTTGCAGTGTCCTAGGTCACGTGATCCCCTTTTGCAACTTTCCAACAAGCAATTAATTAGTTGGAAACTAATGGAGAAGCAACCTAGAACTAAGGAGAAAATTACTGACAGTGAGAACAATTAACTAGTGGAACAACCTGCCTCCAGAAGCGGTGAATGCTCCAACACTGGAAGCTTTTAAGAAGAGACTGGACAGCCATTTGTCTGAAATGGTATAGGGTTTCCTGCCTGAGTAGGGGGTTGGACTAGATGACCTTCAAGATCCCTTCCCACATTATTATTATTAAAGTCAATGAGGAGAAGCCAAATGCGTTTCACTGTGGCAAGAAAGGTCGTAAGATGGCAAGGCTCACTTAACAACTGTTTCACTTAGCAACAGACATTTTGGGCTCAACTGTGGTCATAGGTTAAGGACCACCTGTAATAGAAATCGAGGAATGAAAAACTTGCCTTCGCAGTGCTTATCTCATAATAAGCATGGGGAGACATCTTCTGAAAGACAGATATGATGGGACAAGGTAATCTTTGAAAAGTGACTAAGAGAACCCTAAGTGAGGTGGCAGCCTTGCAGATAAATTGGGAACCGGGGAATTCCTGTAAAAGGCTGCTTTGAAGAGGACTTCAAGGCTGCAAACTAAGGGAGCATGGTAGCAATTTGCACAATCAAGACTTTGCAATAGTGGCGGATATCTGCAGCTCGGGGTTAAGATGAGGGTGAAGGTTCATTCTCCGAGCTTGTGGGTTGGTTTCTGAATGTTTCGTTACCAAGCTAAGCAATATCTTCAGCAGACTTTAGGGCCCATATGTCAAACCCGTGGCCCACGGCCCACTTGCGGCTCGCACAGGCCCCACCCACCCCAGCACCGCAAAGGTAGAAAACTCATGATACGCAATGCGATTGGGCTTGACACCCTGGTTTAGGGGATGTCTTTGTGTCAGTGTTCTTTTGTTTATAAGGACTTCAGGTGTGGGTGTGTCAAGTAAGAGTCTTGTGTTGGGTCAGGTATGAATCATCGGTGAGAGGCTTTTGATGGATCTTGTGATGGGGAGGTTACATCAGCTTACATCCCCTGAACTCTGCTGAAGATGTTACCCAGCCTGGTAACAAGGCATTCAGAAATCAACCCACAAGCTCTGGAGATCAAAACCTTCACCCTCACAATCAATTCTCTTTGTACAATGGAGAGCAAGCATTGCACCAAGTTAATAATTGTGTATCTTTATCTTATTTAGAGACCATTGTACCAGGAGATAAGTTGTAAGTCTGCATTGAGTGGGTGAGTGGCCTTGGAAACTTCTTAAGGATCAGTCTTTCAACAGAGTAATTAAATTTACATGTAGACTTTTTGAATCTGCTCTTTTGATACATATCTTTATTTGCTGACATATTGTTGGTTTTCCTGGACCTCTTTATCTGCTTTGGCGTAACCTTTGGTTGTTTGTGTTTGGAGTACACAGAGCAGCAGTTATTACTGTAACATATTTATTGCAGCAGATAAAAGCCAACAAAGTCTATGTTTCTGATTATTTTCCATTGTATTGTCAATGTTTCTTAATTTAGGGAGGGAACAACAAAACCTTAATCCATGTGTTGATTTTACAACTTTTCTTCTGGGTTAAACTCAGTGAGTTAAATTTGACTTTGTTCTGAATAAACATTCTTCAGGGTAGGAGAAATCGAAGAATGAATGCTATCACTTCCAGATTCTTTTATTTCTCTTAAGGATTGTGAATAATCTTAAGTGTTTCTTGGATATAGTTTGTGAGGGTTGGGAGAGTACTTGGCAAGTAAGAGACAGAGCAGCATTTAGCAATAGCAATTAGTCTTATATACCGCTTCGTGGTGTTTTACAACACACACTGAGCAGTTTACAGAGTTAGCATCTAGCCCCCAACAATCTGGGTCCTCATTTTACTGACCTTGGAAGGACAGAAGGCTGGGTCAACCTTAAGCTAGTCAGGATTGAACTCTGGGCTGTGAGCAGAACTAGCCTGCAATACTGCATTCTAACCACTGTGCCACCATAGTAAGTAGGCTGGCCAATTCTAGTCTGAAATCTCCTTACTCCCTAGATTTCATTTCTCCAATATTCCTTTCTCTTTTATTTTTTATTTATTCCTTGCAGGCTTCTATGGAAAGGGTCAAGCTGCTCAGAATTCTAAATGGCTTTTTTTGCACAGGTTTTTGGAAATCTGGCCAAAGCACAAATGTGTTCCAAAGGCTAAGGTCTGCCAACCATGTTAGGAAACCAACAACAACAATCCATGTGAAATTGTACCTTCACAGCAAGCCAAATAGGAATGTAGATCGCTTTGAAGTGAACTTCCCCACTAGAGTGAGACAGATCAACTTTTGATTTAAATTATGAATGTTATGCAAATATTGCACACACCTCCTTCTCTTCCTCTTCCTCCTCATCTTGGTCATAGGTTAGACAAGAGGAACTTTTTACAACTGGTAGATCCCCAATATGTTGCGGTTCATCAGGTTCCTGCCACAACCTGCCTAGTTTTCTAAAAAGTATTTTTTATGAATAGATGTACTTAGGGCTGCTCAACCCAACAGGAAAGTGTTGAAGTAGTCCACATATCCTAGTTCCTATTCTAGCATTCTGTTCCACTGTTCTCAATCCTTCCATAGTTGTCATGTTGAGAACAAATTTAGGCTCAACCAAGCATACACTGCCTTCGCTCTTAGAGAAGGATAGGTGAACAGACCAACTGATCATTTTCAGCAATTATATAGTACCCCATAAACATCTGAGGATAATAAACAGCACCCTCATTTGCTCGCCTTCTGCTAGATTGTTATTTGTGTTTGGTCAAGGCCATATGTCTGTCATGCTCCCAAACTTCCAAATGTCATCTTATCTAAAGATAGGCAATTATAGTTACACAACTTTAAGCTATCGAACGTCTGGGCTGCCAAGCCAGGAACCTGGGGCTTTAGGTGGGACAGAGCGAAGCTGAACCTTTCATTGGCAGAATGGGGGGGATGCTTCTGTCTGCTTCATTGGATGCCCCAGTAACCTCCAACCTCTCCTCACATTTATTAATTTGGCTACTTAGTTTATGAAAAAGAACCACGTCTTCCAACTTCGCTTTTTCCAAAGGTTTGTTTGGATTGTGGCTTTCAGACACGCCAATTGGTGATAACAAGATGCAGTGATGGGCAGAGTGCTCACTGAATTGAACTTAGTGTAATGGCTAATAAGATGCACAAGAGGGCTCTTTAGATTTGTTAACAGCAGCAGCAGCAGTTTAGCCCAAATATGTAAGCCATTGATGAAAAACTTAATGAAACTTAGACTGAGATACAAGAGGAACCTTTAAGGCAGTGGAATGCAACTGGCCACTTCTGGCCAATCTATGGATTATCACTAGTTTTCTCACCCAGATCTTTTAGGAATGAGAAAACAGGATAGTCCTCGACTTACAAACCACAGTTGAGACCAGAACGCCCATGGCCAAGCAAGGTGACTGTTAAGTGAATAATGCCTGATTTTATGACCTTAAATGAATCAGCACAGTTGTTAAGCAACCCAGCTTTCTCCATTGACTTTCCTTGCCAGAAGTTAGCTGGGAACCTCATAAATGGCAATCCTGTGATCTTGTGATGCGGCAATCGTCATAAATACACACCGGTTGCCAAGTGCCTGAATCATGATCACATGACTGCAGGGATACTGCGATGGTCGTAAGTGCGAGGACGACTTGTAAGTCACTTTTTTCAGCGCTGTTGTGATTTTGAACAGTCGCTCAACTAATACTGGTTAAGTTGAGGACGTACCTGTACCCTAATCTGTTTTTGTGAAAAATGCACCAGTGCCTAAATGTCACAGTCTTCCTTGTGAGGCAGCGTAGCACAAGCAATTCAAAACCATGATTCAGTTGGACAGCTGGGCAGCTGATCTTCTGCAGGTCCATAAAATCAAATCTACCATTTTTGAAAGAAGAATTGTGGAGAGACAGTCAAGACGACAAGCTGTTTGGGGATGGGGCAGCTCTGCCATTCTGTCTTAAATTAAAGACCATAATTATTTTTTTTTTTTAAAAAAATATTTCTTTAAAGTTAATTACCGGTTATCTTTCACCAGTCACGAAATTACTTCCGCACATCTTTAACCCAATTGCTAAATTAATTCATTTTTGGTTTTGCTGAATACATTCAAATCGTTTAAACCCAGAGTCTCAAACAACACCAAAGGAAAAAAACTTTTCCCCCATCTTAGCAGGCTGTGTGCAATGTTGCTAGCTGCATGATTGATCTGATTGCTGCTAAGTTGTGCATAGGCCTGCCTCACTTCGTCAGTAGTTTCAGCCTTTAAACTCAAGAGCTGATTTCCGGTTTTTGTTTTTGTTCTGTGGAAGCCGCGTTTTCAGAGAGTCTTGTCTTGTTTTGTTTTTGC
The DNA here is from genome assembly GCF_016545835.1 of Crotalus tigris. Lineage (NCBI taxonomy): Eukaryota > Metazoa > Chordata > Lepidosauria > Squamata > Viperidae > Crotalus > Crotalus tigris. The sequence continues at coordinate 580,825 of NW_024100530.1, read as the reverse complement.
TGATGCTCATTTTAATTGTGTTGCTCTTTTGCTATGATTTGCTTACTTGCGAGTGTAAACAGAATGGATCATCAATGCATTTGTCTTTGACACAGCAAGAAATAGCCACTAGGTTTGCCACAGGGTGGCACCTAAAAAAGCAGCATTGCAAAATACATACAGCTGATTAAGTTTCCAAGAGATGCAATGGTATCTTGCATTAAATAAGGGCGTGCCCAATCTTGCAAAAGGGGCGCATGGCCAAGTTTTATACGTTGGCCTGCCACCATCCTAGGAACATCCCAAATGTGCTTTTTGCCAAAAGGCAACTGGGCTATCATGATGATGATGATGACGACGATGATTTTGAAAAGTTTCACTTCTCATCCAAAAAGCTTCTTCAGCTCTGGATGGGAGGTTAAGAAGCAAAACCCCAGAAGCATTGTTGAATTCATTTAATTCTGTTGCAATTGGAACAGGATGTTCTGTTCCACATTCAAATTTTATTGTTTTTTTTTTTATGGACTTAATTGGGGAAAAAAACATATTTCGACATCAGAAAAAAGACGGATGGCCTGTTTTTAATTTATCTTCAGGATTCTTGGCTTATGATTGGAAACACCTCCCAACAGTTCAAGCAGCCTGTTGGTAAAGTAGGGTGACAATTAGGGGATGGAAGACCAAGATATTTGAAGGGTATCTCGATGGAAAGGCTGCTTTAGGGAATTGGAGCATGCAAGGATCCGCTACGAGAAAATTATTTCCATTCTGTCAACATGCTGGAGGTGATCTGGGGATTTAATTCTTGGCTAGTAAAGTTCTTATGCTGCAGAAGTTCTTGTTGCCCACCTTTAGGATCTGTGGACTTCAACTCCAGAGTTTTGTCTGTCTATCTGTCTGTGCATTTATTTATTTATTTGATTGATTCCTGAACATGGATGGCTCAGGAATTCTGGGAGTTGAACTCCACTGGTCATAAAGATGCCATAGTTCCCCATTCCTGCTTTAGGTGGTCAAAGCTATTTTTTGTTTCATTTTGCCTATCTGATATTTGTATGCCATTTGGAAAGACAAAAGTGCTTTCAGCTGATCAGCAAAATTACAAGCAAACTCATACAATAATAATCTCTTAATACTGAAGTCCATATCTGCAGCATGTATATATATATTTTTTTTTTAAAAAAAGACAACTCTATTAAGTTATAATGGTACTATTCTATCAGGAAGTAGCACATGTTAAAGACATAATTTATGTTGATCTTATTAAAAATAATTGGCTCTTTCCCATAAATATAATTCAATACTGCCTACAAATCACTTTTCTGTTTATCCGACTTCTATTTTAGTGTTCTAAGACACATCTGCTTTGTGTGATAAAGGATCACTAGTTATCAAAATTCCCTGCTTATCACAAACAAGTCACTAGTTGTATTCCTAAATTGCATTAAGCTTTGGTTTACTGGTTGAGTTTAATAACACTTCAAGCGAAAAATGCATTAAATAAATCACAGTGTCATAGATTGTATGAACATCAAACTAGAAAAGGACCCCAAATATCTACAGCCAGTTCCCCAAACTTTTTTAAAATTAACTTAAAAGCAGTCAAAGCAATGTCAGTTTTTAATTCTTCTTGTTCTCAAGTTGAACTAAAAAAATTAAATACACAGCTCAGCTTTTGAAATGTAATACTATTGTAAATTTCATCAAATAACTTCCATTTAGTGCTTCATAAGAAGTGCCCTCCATTTTCAAGGCTGGGTGACCTTCTGGAAATTATCGTTTTGATTTCTGGATTTCCAGAACTCGTGTTTTAGGTTTTAGTTTTATAAAAACTGGGTTTCTTCAATAGACCCAACTTGGGGATATTTTGTTGAATTCTCAAGATGGAAATCCAACATTTGATGAGTGCTGACTATCTTCAAAATTAAACACAAAGAACCATCATTTTCTGAAAACACACCAATATATTTTAATCCGATTTGGAGCTTCAAGAAGAATGACTGGGTCTTGGAGGACCCAATTAAAAGTTGATGCATTGGCTTGAGGATAGTTCTTCTCCGTTATTCATAAAACAAAAAACTGATGGAATATAAAGTTAGTCCTCTCACCAGTCCCTTAAAGACCCAGTCTTCTCTGTCATTTTCCAAACGACGACAGCCTTTAAAGAGAAGAAGTCCATGGAGCAATCAACTGTGGAAAGATGACCAGCTCACATCCGAGGTGTAAAATTCTGTCTCGGCAGGCCACTGTTCGAGTTTCTCTTCATCGGACCTGTCGCTGTCATCTCCACTAGAAACTTCATAGCCAGGCAGAGAAGAATGAACTGGCTTTGCCTCGTCTCCAGATTCCTTCTTTTTGGCCATCAGCTGCTTGTAGCAAAAATTGCAAACCCTCAATGGCTTGGAGGACAGACGAGGCATGAGAAAACGCTGGCGGGAACAGTCTCCACACACCACAAAGCCACACTTTCGACAGTGGTGTCTTCGGATGAGTGCCGAGAACTTGGTATGGGTGCAACGCATGCAGATATCAGTTGCCTTATCCGGAATCCAAGGGGCTGCATATTCGGTTGGGGGCTGCTGTCCCGTTTTGGACAAAAGATGGCGGATGCATTCTTCCAGGTGACTGACCCACTCTTTGCGCTCCGTCAGCGAGGCTGCTGAAACCACAAAGGACTTCTTGGAGGTCTTGATCATCCATCGGTTCTTCATTTGCAAGGTGTCCGGCAGAATCTCCAGCGTGACTTCATCCAGCGGGATGATGTGTTGGCAGCTGTACTTCCGTTTGTTGATGACAATGCTGCCGTACACCAGGATATCATTGAAAAGGAAGAAAATTCGGGGCTTGGCTTTCTTACGGCATTCCTTGGTCAAAATCCCTTCACCCAAAAGGACCCTTCCCGGCACAGCTAAGGGCTGGCCAGATGTCCCAAAGCAGTTTTCCACCGCGGCAATCCGTTGACTGTTGATCTCGGTGTTAGCCAGGTAGTCTACCATCTTGAGGAGTCACCTGCAAAAAACAAAAAACATCCAACCAGTAAATGACAAGATCAGGTACCATTTGTTCTACAACAGTGGTTCTCAACCTTTTTAATGCCGCGACCCCCAACCGGTCGTAAGTCGAGGACTACTCAACCAGTCGTAAGTCGAGGACTACTCAACTGGTGCAGCACCGTTTGCAGAATGGGACTTTTGGCGGACTCAGCAGGGCAGAGATAGCCTGGACAATTCCTATTGGCTTTGAAAAGCCAATAGAATTAGACTCTATTCAAGAGAGTCTATTCTATTGGCTTTCAAAAGCCAATAGAATAAAAGGGAGTAGCACAGCTGAGGAAAAGGGGGAAAAAATGGCGGACTGCGTTGTTTGGCGACCCCCGTGAAATGGTCGTTTGACCCCAAATGGGGCCCCGATCCACAGGTTGAGAACCAATGTTCTACAATGTCACCAAATCATGAAAAATAAACCCACCTATTTTTAAAGGCCAGTTTCACCATGGGCGAGACCAAGGATTTTGAAAAGCAACCTGCTTTTTATAGCACACGATACCGAAACTCTTTCCTGAATCATCCCTTGGAGTGTAACTTTAAGGTTAAGACAAGAACAAAAATCTATACAGGTAGTCCTCCACTCACTTTATTTAATGGCCAAAATTATAATGGCACTGAAAAAAGAATGACTTATGATTGTTTTTCACCCTTGCAATCGTTGCAGCATCCCCATGGTCATGTGAATAAAATAACAATAGCACTTAGACTTATATAACACTGCATAGTACTTTAAAGCAGAGATCCCTAAGCTTTTGGGCACCAGGGACCGGTTCCGTGGAGAGAGGTTTTTCTGCAGACCAGAGAGTATGTGGTTTTGTGTGCTGCCTGCATCTCACAGATGGGGCTTTGCTTGTTTGTGCAGAACGACTGCTGGCATGCCGTGGCTTGGTACTGGTCCACGGACTGGAGGTTGGGAACCCCTGCTTTACAGCATTCTGGGTAGTTTACAACGTCAGCATATTCTCCCCAACAATCTGGATCTTCATTTTACTGACCCTGTGAAGGATGGAAGGCTGAATCAACCTTCAGCCGGTCAGGATCAAACTCTGGGCTGTGGGCAGAGTTAGCCTGCATTACTGCACTCTAACCACTTGCGTTACTGCGGCTCTCAAGTCAAGACAGTTGGCAACTGGTTCATATTTATGACGGGTGCAGTGTCCCGGGATCATGTGATCACTTTTTGTGATCCTCTGACAAGCCAAGTCAATGGGGAAAGCCAGACTTATTTAACCACTCTGTGGCACAAAACGTCATAAAACGGGGCAAAACTCACGTAACAATTGTCTTGCTTAGCAATCGGAATTTTGGGGTCAATTGTGGTCGTGAGTCAAGGACTACCTGTACAGAACAAATCTACATATTTGCCGATATCTTTTGGTATTTCTCTTCCTCAACTATGGATGGAAAACTGCATGTTCTCCTGGGATTCAGAGAGAGAAAGTGAGTAAAGAGACATTGCTCTACTTTCCTTCTGGAACGAGATAGTTCCTTGTTTTTAAAAAGGGGGCGATTCAAAGATTATCCCTCCCCGATACAAGCTTTCTAAAACGAGTCACTCTCCAAAGGATTTTTCCATGTGATATTTCTCAGACCCTCCCACAAACGTCATTAGGCTGTCCAACATCCAAGGTCAAGAGACTTACATGTCATATTTGGTTTGTTTAAACAAAGCTTTAACAGCTCTGGTTTCAAGCGTAACTCTCTTAAATATGGGGAAAAACTGAGTCATTTCCTCATAAACAAAGGTAAATCGAAGTTCACTGAGAAGGTTCCCATATTTTTTCTCCCAGAGACAAATACAATTGCAAATATAACTGGTCATTCACAAAGAAATACGAAGCTCATATAGGGGCAGGTTTCTTATCTGCAATGAGTATGTAAATAAGCACTTTTTTAAAAAAGAGACTTTTGTGAACGTTACATCCCTAAATGGTAAGTATACTGAGTGTAATATGGACATCGTTATCTTAAGAAAGTAAGAAATAAAACAATAAGGTTCTAACAAAGGAAAAGACTACAGCATAGTCTTGTGGTTGAGTTGTGGTTTGTTATATCCGGCTCACAAATATATGCCAGCCAGCTAATTCTTTTGTCATGGAGGGTAGAAATGTATTTGCAGTGATAAGTCTTGAGTTGCAACTGATTTGCATTCAATAGTATTTAGCTCTCCTTATACAGGGTGAATATTTCTTAATTTCAAATTCCACAATTTGACAAAAAAAGACCTCTTTTCTGGGACTGCAACTAAAGATGGCCACAAATGTAATCACTTTTACCCTATCATACTCATATCACATGGACGCGCAAATAAACACACACCACGCTTCAATACATTTAGCCTGTGAACCCAAGAGCAGAAGGAACCTATGTCTTAATTCTTGTCTACGCTATAGGGAGACTTCCCAACAGTCCCAAATTTAGAAGGGTCTTCTAAAATGTGATATCTCAGGGCCTGACGAATGTAAGCATCCAACATCCTTTTATCCTAAAGAGACCTTATGTGATACATCCTGTTTTGGAGGTCATCCTCAAAATGACCAGTTTTTGAAGCAATCTAATACAAGTAAACAGGGAAGATAAGAACTCTAATTTTGCAACAACGAAACAAAAAATAGGTACTCCCTCGTCCTTATTCCTATTTTTCCTCCAACTTATTTGATGTGAGCAAAAGGGAAGCCAAGTCTCTGATGAGATGCTTGTGAAGAACCGCTGGTATCTGTTCTGTCTTAATAATATGCATTCAATCTAAATTAGTCAAGCAGAGAAGCAATCTAAAACTAAGGAAAAATTTCCTGACTCTGAGAACAGTTAATCAGTGGAACGGCTTGCCTCCAGAAGCTGTGGGTGCTCCATCACTGGAGGTTTTTAAAAAGAGACTAGACAACCATTTGTCTGAAATGGAATAGGGTTAGGTTGGGCTAGAAGACCTCTAACATCTTTTCCAAGTATGAGATTCTGTATTCTATTCTGTAAACATCAATGCCATGCAGCTTTCTTTCTTTTTTTTCTTTCTTTTGCTTTTTCTTTCTCTCTTTTTCTCTTTCTTTCGCTTTTTCTTTCTCTCTTTTTTCTCTTTCTCTTTCGCTTTTTCTTTCTCTTTCTCTTTCGCTTTTTCTTTCTCTTTCTCTCTTTTTCTCTTTCTCTCTCTCTCTTTTTTCTTTTGCTTTTTCTTTCTCTCTCTTTCGCTTTTTCTTTTTCTCTTTTTCTCTTTCGCTTTTTCTTTCTTTCTCTTTCTTTCTCTTTTTCTTTCTCTTTCTCTCTTTTTATCTTTCTCTCTCTTTCTCTCTTTTTTCTTTCTTTTGCTTTTTCTTTCTCTCTTTCGCTTTTTCTTTCTCTTTCTTTTTTCTTTCTTTTGCTTTTTCTTTCTCTCTTTTTCTCTTTCTTTCGCTTTTTCTTTCTCTCTCTTTTTCTCTTTTTCTCTTTCGCTTTTTCTTTCTCTCTTTCTCTTTCTTTCGCTTTTTCTTTTTTCTCTTTCTCTTTCTTTTTCTCTTTCTCTCTCTCTTTCTTTCTCTCTCTCTCTCTTTCTTTCTTTCTCCCCCTAAGGTGGTTGAGCTGAGAGACAGAGAATGGCCCAAAGTCACCCAGCCAGCTTTCAGGACAAGGCAGGATTAGAACTCACGGTCTCCTGATTTTTAGCCTGGTGCCTTAACCACTAAGACCAAACTGGCTTTCAAAACCAGTTTATGTTAAGGACTGATTAGTTCCCCTTTGCTCATTTAGAAGAATCATTTTCATTTAATGAGAAACAAAGAAGCACCATCAAGTTTGCCAAGCCTTTTTTTTTTTCCCTGTTCTCTCCTTTACGGCTATAATGATTTGTTACGCACTCCAGCAGGATGGGAAGGAAAAAACACAAAGAAACCCAAAAGCACCTCTAAACTCTGGGCCCATTTGAAGTGGGAACTTGCACTTGGGAAAGGCAGCCAAGCTTTCGTAATGCTCACAGACAGGTTTTGCAGAAGGGTTTTTCCAAGAAGCTTCCAACCACCTGTCATCACATGGAAGGGTTTCCGATTCAAGGGATTGAGACGTTACACCGCTCTCTTCTGTAACTGTAAGCAGTTTGGACAGCTTTTCTCACCGTCAAGCCTTCCAGATGTGTGGACTTTCACTCCACACATGAAATAAAGACACCATGTTGGAAAGGGCTTTTTGGAAGAATTTCCTCAAGGAAATCAATCCTGGCTGCTCTTTGGAAGGGCAACTACTGAAGCTGAAGCTTAAATATACTGCTCACAAAAATAAAGGGAACACAAAACGTATTGTGTTCCCTTTATTTTTTTGAGCAGTATACTTTGGCCACCTAATGAGAAGAGAGAACTCCTTGGAAAAGAGCCTGATGTTGGGAAAGAGGTTGGGATTAATTTGATTTTAAAGCCAGACTGAGTTTCGATTTGATTTTTGTTCTGACTTAGTCCTCCTATGGGAGTGCAGCTCAAAAGCTAGAAGTGCTTTTGGCCTCCTGCAACGGCTGCACATCCCTAAATTAACGGTTATAATTGCATCCACCTAAAAGAAGTGGGTAAAAGATTAAACTGAAAAGTCATCCTGATGGAATAGTTTATAGAGGAGATTGCCCTGAAAGTTGCAAACACAAACAAAAAACAGGCAATATTTTTTAGCAAGAGGATATACTGGAGAAATTTAGAAAAGGAAGAAAACGGAAAGGAAGCCAAAAAGTTTAGGAATGGGGTGAAGACAAAAAGTTTTTTCAAACGAAGGGAAGGAAGGAAGGAAGGAAGGAAATGTTGTAGAAAAGATTTAGAAGTCACAGCAGATAACCATTTTATTCACCTTCTGGAAATCATTTGCAGGAACTGACTTAAACATTCCAGCTCTTAAATTACAGGCAGGCAATGGTTTTCCTCCCAAAACAATGCTTTAAAGACTTTAGCCTTCATTTAAATTTCTGGAAGCTTTATCTTTAAAACAAAGAGCACCAGTTTCTTGGCTTGAACCGCTGCACAGATCTTGAAGGGCTAAAAGAGGGCCTTTCACAACACAACCCTACAATGTTCTTTCTTAGAAATAATGCTACCCTCTTCAGCTGGGCTTCCTTCCCAGAGTGCACAGAATTGCGGCTTTCATCATATGGATTTGTTGAGTAAAACTCAAGGAACTATTGTTATCACTTTAGCCAATCCAAGCCTGGCTTTCAACATTTTGTAAGAAAGCTTTTCTTTTGCAATAACTCGTCTCTTTTGAGTTTGAGGAGCCAACAAACGCTGCAAAAAACAAAAGGGCTCCTTCAAAACTCAGTAGACTGAAAGTAAAAGAGGAGGATAGTTTTTTTTGCAGCAAAAACAAAAAAAAACTAGGTCACATATTTGCACATGAGTTTCATTGTGGTTTATGTGGCTAGGGCCTAGCACAGCTTTTCCCATTGCAGGCATTCTTTGTCTCTATTGATTTCAGCTTCCATATCTTCTCCCGTTCTAGCCTAACTATTGCTAAGAGTAGCAATACAGCAATACTCCACAACTTCCAGGCTGAAGAAACCTGGTTAGCTTGTTAGCCTTTCAACAAACCAGGGTTAAAGCAAATCGTCATGCAGTCCAATGTTTTTCAATCTAGTGCTGGGTAGTGGTGTACATTTAGAAGCTCAAAATACCTGCTTGTCAGGCACAAAGTATCAGGACTGTAGCTCAGAAGATTTATTCAAGCTTGTACACAAAAATTGAGTTTGAAACTAATGATAGCTAGGCAAGCCACTGGAGTTTGGGTGTGCATTTTCTCTTCGTTTGAATATTAAGAATTTGTTCATGGGCTGACCTTTGGGTGAATGAAGCCAGTGTTGTTGAAATGGGAATTCTGAAGGATTGCTTTATGTTAAGTTGGACCTGGATTATTATTTTGTTCCATGGTAATTGCAAACTTGCAACTCCTTATCTGCAGACAAGCCTTCCAACGTCAATAGGATAGGAACAGAAAAAAAATTATCTGTAGCTCCTTATCCAAAGGGAGAGATGGGTAGGTGAACTTGTCACCACATAGCTGTTCGCGAAACAAATAAAAACCGAGTTATTTATCTTACCGCCATATCATTTCAAAGTATTGATTGCAGATATATTTTGGAAGGAAGAGTAGAGATAGATGTTGGCCTTCTCTACTAGGGTAATCTGACTTCCTATGCAATACCCATTTATTTTAGGAGACGTTCCTGCCAATCTCAATGAGATCTGCTTCCAAATAGAAAGGGACTAATAACGATCCTACAAGGAAGATGCATTATGAGCAAGGAATGGCTGGCGGAGTAAAGGATTCAAATTCTTTTCCATACTCACAGCGCTTTGCCTACTCAATGGTTGAGTTTGAACAAGAGGAGAAAATTGACATTGTGGGCCACCAGCAACAAATATGACTATCTTTACATGCTTGGGCCCTGCATAATACAGGTAGTCCTCGACTTAATGACTGTAATTGAGCCCAACATTTACGTTGCTAAGTGAGACAGTTACGTGAGTTTTGCCCCAAATTTCCTTGACACAGTTGTTACGTGAATCATTGCAGTTTGTTAAGTTAATAACACAATTTGTAAACCTGGCTTCCCCCAATGACTTTGCTCATCAGAAGATCGTAAAAGGTGATCCCAGGACCCTGGGACACTGCAATCCAAAGAAGAAGTTCTCTACCTATTCCCACAACCACAATCTCTCTGCAGAGACTTTTTAAAATCTTTGTTTAGGTCCTGGCATGCTCCAAAAACTGTCCATGTTGCCTTCAGTCCATAAAATCCAGAAACGTGCTGTAAAAAGGAAGAGACTCCGGGGAGGCATAAGTTTTGTGCCTAGCACACAGCAACAAATTGCGTGCTTGAATGCCTCTGGGAGGAATTGTCTCGCAGTCCTAAAGAAGCCACAAGAGAATAGCCCGAAGACTCCTCTCAGCTGACCTGAAAGCCCAGCTTGAAGCACGCCCTGTGCAAGAAGCCAACTCAGAAATGAAAGCCTGAACAAATCCTTGGTTCTCTTGCTCAACCTAAAGATCCCCAATTTAATTCCAGAGAAAAGGGTGATGTGCTCTTAGCTTAGAAATCAGATGACGAATCAAGAAATGAAGCCACTCTACGTGTCACTTGGGCAGATGACTAAGAGTATCTATCACTCCAGCTTCCAAGGGGAGATGGGGAATCCCTTTCTCTCTGTTCTGTAATTCTGCTAGCTTCTGAAGATATTTCATGAGCCAAATGCGACTAAAATAAAATGGGGAAAGGTTTACATTTAGTGTTGTCCCTAAGGAGCTGCTTCTCCAGGGTTTTTTGCTGCCACAGATGGGAGCCACTGGGTTTCCCAGGGTTAACTTCTGCAGACGATTTGTGACTGCTCAGAGATAAAACTTGCAAAGAAGAAGAAGCCTGCAAAAATCTTCTTTTTTCGGATGGCCCCAACTCTTTATAAAACTCCTTGCTGTGGAGGCCTATCTATTTGTGCCATTATTTCAAAATAATAGGAACATTAGAGGGAATTAGAGGCAGAAAAGCTAAGGGTTCTTATCCTCATAGCTCAGACTTGCAGGACAATGGATTTTAATCCCCTCCTGTCAGAGTTACGCAAAACCCATTACTTTGTCCACCTTCCATTAGCTGACACTTTTTCATCTCACAGTCAACTCAACCACTGCATGCCATTCTCATCCTACTCTCTTGTTGCTTACGACTCTCTGCCAACCGAAGAATGCATCTAACAAAGCAGGCTCTCTTGTTCACAATATCTATATACTGTTAACATTGTCATGTCTGTTTGGTTGTTTGTAACCTTCAGTTGGGTGAAATGATATATCATAGGGCAACCATTTTTGAATGAATACTGTATACCTTAAATCAGCGGCTCCCAACCTTTTCTATGCCCCGCAGCCCTAGAACGCTTCTTATATATCCTCGCACCCCTTACCAAAGTTCAAAATAACGGCAACAAATTATGCATAGACGCTATAATTTTGAAAATCCAAGTTTTCGCACCCCCTGGAATATCGTCTCGCACCCCTGGTTCAGAGCCCCTGCCTTAAATGGACTAACTTAAAGAATGAATGCATCCCAAATCCAGGACCCATGACTCCCATGGGGTTCAAATTTGGCAAAGTTGTGGCTGCTGAACTACTGGGGCCAGTGGGTTGTCATTTCCAATGCTCCCTGCCATTTTCCTACAAGGAAAGTCAATGGGGAAGCCGGTTGGAAGCCGGACGTCAGTCCTGCTTTTTTGCCTTCCTGTGTTAATTTTTCTTTCTCTGTTCGGGTAAATACAGAATAGAGTAGAGTAAAGTAGAGTAGAGTAGAATAGAAAGAATAGAATAGAAGTAGAGTAGAGTAGAATAGAATAGAATAGAACAGAATAGAATAATAGAATAGAATACAGAATAGAATAGAATATAGAATAGAATATAGAATAGAATATAGAATAGAATAGAATAGAATAGAATTAGAAATAGAATGCAGAAGAAATAGAATAGAATAGAATAGAATAGAATAGAATAGAAAGTAGAGTAGAATAGAATAGAAAGAATAGAATAGAATAGAAGTAGAGTAGAGTAGAATAGAATAGAATAGAACAGAATAGAATAATAGAATAGAATGTAGAATAGAATATAGAATAGAATACAATATAGAACAGAATAGAATATAGAATAGAATAGAACAGTGTTTCCCAAACTTGACAATTTTAAGGCATGTGGACTTCAACTCCCAGAATTCCACAGCCAGCATTGCTGGCTGTGGAATTCTGGGAGTTGAAGTCCTCATGCCTTAAAATTGTCAAGTTTGGAAACACTGGAATAGAATATAGAATAGAATAGAATTAGAAATAGAATGCAGAAGAATAGAATAGAATAGAATAGAATAGAATAGAATAGAATAGAATAGAATAGAATAGAATAGAATAGAATAACAGAGTTGGAAAGGACCTTGTAGTCATCTCCTGCCGAAGCAGGAGACCATACACCATTTCTGAAAGATGGCAGTCCAGTCTCTTCTTGAATGTTTCCAGTGATGAAGCTCCCCCAGTTTCTGAAGGCTAAGCTATTCCCCCGGTTATTTGTTCTCACTGTCAGAAATTTCCTCTTTATAATGACCCAATGGGTCACAGGTTGTCGGGAACCCATTAAATTAACTCTCGACCTCAACAGGGTGGCTGCTGAAGCCTTTATTACTTGTTCTGCTCCTTCCTGTTTTGCTGGCGATGCTCTGGGCCTTTAAAACAGCATTTTGGCACTTGGCTAGGAAGGAGTCTGATGGGAAGGTTAGATGTAGAAACCCATCTTTATGTGACTCAGGCTGTTGTGTGACTCAGGCAGAGAAGTCCTAACTAACCATCTCTCAAACAACCATTTTCAACCTCCAAACTTCAGTTCCCATAATTACTAGCCAGCACTCTTCACGTATAAGGATTATGGACGTAGAAACTACAGGAGCCTGAGGATGGGAAACATTATCTTCCATTATTTGGACCAAGATCGCGGTAGCACTTTGACTTATATACCGCTTCACAGTGCTTTGCAGCCCTCTTTAAGCGGTTTACAGAGTCAGCCTATTTGCCCCCAACAATCTGGGTCCCATTTTACTGACCTCGTAAGGATGGAAGGCTGAGTCAACCTTGAGATGGTCAGGATCAAACTCTAGACTGTGGGCAGAATCAGCCTGCAATACTGCGTTCTAATCAGAAGGAAGGAAGGATGGATGGGAGGAAGGACAATAGCACTAGCACTTAGACTTATATACCGCTTCACAGTGCTTTACAGCCCCCCCCCCTTAAGCAATTTACAGAGTCAGCCTACAACCCCCCAAACAATCTGAGTCTTCATTTTACTGACCATGGAAGGATGGAAGGCTGAGTCAACCTTGAGCCAATGTGAATTGAACTGCCAAACTCTTGGCATTCAGCATATTTCAACAGTCATACTGTAAACCTATTAAACTTTTCTATAAGTGTGGTTTTCCTCAGTACAATGAGAACCTAGGTGGAGAAAAACATTCAGAAGGTCTTTTTTAAATAACAGCACCCCAATTTCCAAATTCCCTTGGAAAGGATAGGCTGGCTGTAATGCTAAACCTGAAATGAGCTATGAAGAATATTCTGCACTCTATTATGCGATTTAATTTCATTCTCTAACTGAACGGCAGCTCTAGCTCGGCTCCAATGCTTGCTTGTTTCTCAGCCTCTGTAAATTTAAAATGCCTGGACATCCACTCCCAGAATCCCCAGCAAAGCTTACTCTCAAATCAGCATTTTAAACTTATGGAATTCCTACACAGAATGGCCATTTTGTGATGCTTCATAGTCAAAGAATATTTGCCAGACCCTGTTCATCCCTCACAGATGTCTGTCACATCTGTATGAACATCTGTGTGCACAAGGTCTATGCAGATTCTCAGCCATCCAGGTCACGGCTGTCATCAAAGGTGTTTTTTCAAAAGGCAACAGGACTTTGTTTTTCCTTGAAGACCTTTCACTTCTCATCCCAAGCAACCTCCTGACTGATGAAGGATCATCCCATTCAGTCAGAACCGAGGAAGCTGCTTGGATGAGAAGTAATAATAATAATGATGATGATGATAATGATAATAATAATACATTGACAAATTTGCCATTAGTCAATTGCAAAAGGCGGCCTTACTAGGAACTGCTTCCATCCTGCGACGATATCTGTAATACCATCAAACATCCACATCTGCCTATCCCAGGTCCTGGGTAAGGATTGGATAGGTAAACAAAATGCCAAATCCAGTCTGAACATCTGGTTGACTCTGCGATGATCCATAATAATAAAGTTGGAAGGGACCTTGGAGGTCATCTAGTCCAACCCCCTGCTCAGGCAGGAAACCCTACACCATTTCAGACAAATGGCTGTCCAGTCTCTTCTTAAAAACTTCCAGTATTGGAGCATTCACCACTTCTGGAGGCAGGTTGTTCCACTGTTTAATTGTCCTAACTGTCAGGAAGTTTCTCCTTAGTTCTAGGTTGTTTCTCTCTTTGATTAGTTTGCTTCTTGTCCTGCCTTCAGGCGCTTTGGAGAATAGCTTGACTCCCTCTTCTTTGGGGCAGCCCCTGAGATATTGGAACACTGCTATCATGTCCCCCCTCGTCCTTCTCTTCATTAAACTAGACCTACCCAATTCCAGCAGCCGTTCCTTATATGCTTTAGCCTCCAGTCCCCTGATCATCTTTGTTGCTCTTCTCTGCACTCTTTCTAGAGTCTCAGCATCTTTTTTACATGGTGGTGACCAAAACTGGATGCAGGATTCCAAGTATGGCCTTCAAGGAAATAAAACCTTTGGGACATAACGTGTGCACAGCAGCCCCCAAGTCGCCCCATCCCCGTCATTTTCTCTTAGCTATCCTAAGAAAACGAGGGAAATCTTGCAACGTGTCAGTAGCTACCCGTACGAATTCTATCTGGTGAAGTTGGAACTATTATGGTATGGGGGGGGGGAGAGGGAGGGATGGGACTGCAATGCATCGCCCTTAAATCCGTTTCTCCTTTTTCCCGAGTCCAACTTCGCAGCGGCGGCGCAAAGTTTAAAAAGTTTTCTTCGCGTAAGAAAAAAAAAAAAAAAAAAGCCCGTAGAGCTCGCGCGCCTTTTTCCTTCCCAAAACACCGCCGGGCGGAGATCGCCGACGGAGCGAAACTTTTTAAGTCCCAACCTACCTTCTTGTGACTTCCTTTGGCTCCTCTCCAAGCCGAGTCGATCCGCTTTGATCCCTGAGCTCTCCAGAGGCCAGTTCAAAGATCCTCTGCCCCCCCCCCCACCCCGTCGATTCCGGAATGGAGAAGAAGAGAAAGGGTCGCTGGTACCCTGAAGCTGGAATTGTAGGATATTCCACTGGACCTTGCTGGAAAGCAAACCCGGCGCTTACTTCCGAGTCGATCCAAAGACAGCTGCACGGTCGATCCCTGCGTGTGTGTGTGTGTGTGTGTGGAGTCGATCCAAAGACAGCTGCACGGTCGATCCCTGCTTGTGTGTGTGTGTGTGTGTGTGGAGTCGATCCAAAGACAGCTGCACGGTCGATCCCTGCTTGTGTGTGTGTGTGTGTGTGGAGTCGATCCAAAGACAGCTGCACGGTCGATCCCTGCTTGTGTGTGTGTGTTTGTGTGTGTGTGTGTTCCCTTCGGATTGAAAATCTCTGCGAGCTGCGCGGCTAAGAAAGAGACGAGACTCGCATTAAGAGTGAAGAAGGGGAGAAAGTCTCTTTGGAACGCACGGACTCGCCAACATTCCATTCCCCCCCCCTCCCGCTTTGATGTCCGGGGCCGACCAATCGGCGCGGCGCCTGGGAAGCAGGACCATCCGGTTCTGGAACGCTCAGCCTCGGCGTTCCACGCTTAGCCACGCCCCCGACCAGGAGAGGACAATCGTCAAAGAAAAGGGAAGAACCAGTCAGGAACCAATCAGAAGGGGCACAATTGGAGCCTGGTGATTAATTTTTTTTTTAATTTTTTTTTTTGGGGGGGGGGAGGGCGGATGAGAAACAAGAACGGAAAAGATGAACGGGGTGCGGTCGAG
This sequence comes from Crotalus tigris, assembly GCF_016545835.1. Classification (NCBI taxonomy): domain Eukaryota; kingdom Metazoa; phylum Chordata; class Lepidosauria; order Squamata; family Viperidae; genus Crotalus; species Crotalus tigris. Next base: position 565,306 of record NW_024100530.1, on the reverse strand, counting down.
GCAAAGCTGTGACAGCAAGGTACGGGCGATGTGGTGAAGTCTACGTAGAACGAGAGATTTCCGGTGGGAAGAACTTGGGGGGGGGGCGGAGAAACCCTATGCAAAAGTCAAAAATAATAATAATAATAAAAAGGTGCGGAGAAACCCTATGCAAAAGTCAATAATAATAATAATAATAAAAGGTGCGGAGAAACCCTATGCAAAAGTGAAAAATAATAATAAAAAAAAGGTGTGGGTTTTTCCTGAAAACTTGGGGGGGGGGCGTGGAGAAACTCTATGCAAAAGTCAAAAATAACAATAATAAAAAAAAGGTGTGGGTTTTTCCTGAATGGGTCTCGGAAAAGAAGGGAAGCTTGGAGTGGCTTCCCAGATTGCAGCTGTCCTCTGCTGCGTTTAGAACAGGGCTTTTCAACCTTTTCACCCATTGTACCACCAGTCGCCTAGCCGGGTGTCAAAAACTTGATGACCCCCCCCAAAAGGAAAAAAGTGATGAAGTACAGGTAGTCCTCAACTTACAACAGTTCGCTTAGTGACTGTTCGAAGTACAATGATGCTCTTCCTCCTGTCTGAGGTTTCCATTGTTGTGAGTATTTCTGTTGAGGATTGGCAGCAGGGGTGGGGTAGGGGGGGTGTTGGGTTTTTATTCCCCCCGTTTGCTGGGTGGTTGCAGCAGGTTTTGGTCACTTCACATGACCCTGGGACACTGTGACCGTCATAAATATGAATCAGTTGCCAAGCATCTGAATGTAAATCACAAGACCGTGGAGATGCTGCAACATTCCAGCTGATCGGTGCTTCTTCTGGGCTCAGCAGAAGCACCAGGATCAGTGCTGCTTTCCAGCTGATTGGTGCTTCTTCTGGGCTCAGCAGAAGCACCAGGATCAGTGCTGAGCTCCAGCTGGAGCTTGGCGCTGATCCCGGCGCTTCCACTGAGCCCTGACAGCCCTGCAGCTCCAGCCATCTCTTGCTCAGGCTTGTGCGGTGCTGCCACCGGTTCAGCTCATTCCTCTCCCCCGCTACCACTTTTCTAGGATGGTCGCATACCACCTGCCAGGTGCCAATGTACCACAGGTGGTACCCGTACCGGTGGCTGAAAAGCCCTGGTTTAGAACATCCCTCTGGTAGTTAGGGGAGATCCTTAATCTGATCTCAACCAATGGAAAAGATGTCCTTGATAAGCTCAAGCAGTCATTAACTTGCACAGTTGATGAAAGGAGGAGAAGAATCCAGACCAAGCATCAGAAGTGGTGTCCTCTCTTAGGACCTAATCACGAGAAGGAGAATGAATATTTAATATTGCACGTATTGACAGCAGCGAGAATAGTATTTGCCCAATATTGGAAAAAATGAAAACTTACCAACTGAAGAGGTTTTAATTAAGAAAATCTTAGAATGTGCAGAAATGGATAGAATTGACTTTAGAGATTAAAGAGAAAGGAGATTCAGTTTACTTTAGAACATGGGATAACTTTTACCAATGGTTAGGAAAACGAACTAGTGAGAAATGAATGTGATATGCTATTTTGAATACATACTAGTAAGAAGACTGATATGCATTGATTGACTGATACTGTTTATGATTATTGTTTATTATATTTACTACAGTTATCTATCACTATATCAACTATTGTTAGCTGAACATATGTACCGGACAATAGTCTGTTTGCTAAATATCGAAAATGTTTGGGGAATAATCCCAATGCTGATCCCAATCCTGTCCTAATTCCAATCCTGATCCCAACCCCATCCCAAACCTTAATCCCTAGCCTGACCCTATTTTATCCCTAACCCTATAAAACTGAATAAAATGTTTTTTTTTTTTAAAGTGGTGTCCTCTCCACCTCTTCTCTTTTTTCCTGACAGTTAGAACAATGAACTAGTGGAACAACCTGCCTCCAGAAGTTGTGGCTGCTCCAACACTGGAGGTTTTTAAGAAGAGACTGGATAACCATTTGTCTGAAATAGTATAGGGTTTCCTGCCTGAGCAGGGGGTTGGACTAGATGGCCTCCAAGATCCCTTCCAACTTTGTTATTCTCCATTCCCGACTGTGAACACGCAAAAGTCAAAACCGAACATAACATGGGATGGGGGAAACACCATTTCCCCCCTCCCTAAAGTTAATGGTAGGGAAGATACTAAATTGGTTTAAAATAGTTTCTGAGGGTTTTTTTTTTCCCCTGAAAGATCTAGATAATGTTTGACGGAACTAGCTGCTTCAAGAAATGGAGGTTGCTAAGGAATGGTAGGAGTCTGCTTAGAGAGTTCAAAAGCTTTGTGGCTTTTATCCCTTGATGAAATGTCTTTCTCTAATGTAAATTTTCAACATTGTCACAGTGTCAAAATCAATTTCCAAAGCCTGCCTGTTTGCAAGCAATATTTCAACCTGGTTTCATATTTCATCAGCTGATTTCCACTTATTGTACATTTGTTGACTTTAGCCTTACTAGAAGAAAGCACATTTCTTTTGTGAATTCGTATTCCTCTCCTGCTCCTGTTTTATTTAAAAAGCCATTTTTATGCCCTGCGTGGGTTTTTTTTTTATTTGTACAATGGAATTCATGACAAAATGATTAGATATTTTGAACCCTAAAAGCTCAGGCAGATTAGCCCGTTTAAATATTAGAACTGGAAAAATATTGCAAGGAACAAAGCGCTATGAAAATGGTAAATTGATTAAAAAAGTTGTAACGGTGCTCACCGTGATATAGGTGCAATCCTCACTGGAGTACATAGAAAAATTGCATTGATAAAAAGTTGAGGGAACGTTAGGCTTGCGATTAAGAGACTGTCAAAATCATGTGGCATAAACAGTTAGTGACACAACCGTGTCACTAACTTAACCACTGCAGGGATTCACTTTAAAATGGTGGCAGGAAGATGGGGCAAAATTCACTTAACAATTATGTTACTTAGGAACAGAAATTTTGGGCTTGATTGTGGTCATAATTCAAGGATTGCCTGTATAGGAAATCCTCAATTCTTCCCAAATTAACCCCGTGACTGAACGATGTATCCTACTTTTCCTGTCCTCTGGGTGTCCAGCAGCGAGCAGATTATGGGAAATGCTTTCCCGTTTAACCCTGAACGAGAAAGAATTGGGCCTGTGGTTCCTGCAGATTTGCATTTCGGCGCACTCCACGCGGCAGCGGTTTTATGGAACCCTGGGAGAAAAAGGAGGGGGGCAACTGCTGGAGAATTTGTTTTTAATTAAGCCATAAGGCTTGATGGGCTATCCCCGCCACGCAGTAAAATCACCCCTAGCGAAGGTTAGGAAAGGCATTTGGTTCTGATGAGCAGCTTCAAATCACCCCCAGATTGTGATGCGGTGATGGCTCCCTGGAGCTAAGATCGCTTTTTTTAGATTTGTCTTATTGCACGGAGGGAAGAACGGCAAGAAGCCAAGTATCTTTGAGGGTCGAGGAAAAAGGAAAGCAGTAGCTGAGGCTAGGGGCACAGGTGGGCAGGATTTTTTTTAAGAAATAATTTTAATTAAAACAAAAAAAACGGGAGGGGAGAGCGATAGGCAGAGGTCAAAGGATCAGCTCCCAAATTCATTTCTCCTTGCAAGAAGGACAGTCAGGGCTGGATGGCTGCCTATTTAGCTTGGGGTGTGTGTGTGAAAAAGTCAAAAATAAACTAAAATCAGGCACAACTTGCTTAATAATCATATTGCTTAGTGTCAGATGTTGTCAAGGACCAGCTGTAGATCCACCCTCAGAAAGTCATCTCCTTATTTTGAATCTGGATCTCCGCCTTTAATGCTCCCATCCATTAGTTCTTGTCCTACCCTTGAGAACTATAGAGGATAAATCCGTACTTTCTTTCTGGTGGCAGCTCTTCAAGTCTAATGGAATTGGGGATGTCTAGTTTAATGAAGAGAAGAACCAGGAGTGACATGATAGCAGTGTTCCAATATCTCAGGGGCTGCCCCAAAGAAGAGGGAGTCAAGCTATTCTCCAAAGCGCCTGAACGCAGGACAAGAAGCAACGGATGGAAACTCATCAAGGAGAGATGCAACCTAGAACTAAGGAGAAACTTCCTGACTGTTAGAACAATTAACCAGTGGAACAACCTGCCTCCAGAAGCGGTGAATGCTCCAACACTGGAAGTTTTTAAGAAGAGACTGGACAGCCATTTGTCTGAAATGGTATAGGGTTTCCTGCCTGAGCAGGGGGTTGGACTAGATGACCTCCAAGGTCCCTTCCAACTTTACTATTATTATTAACAACCTGCCTCCAGAAGTTGTGGATGCCCCAGCGCTGGAAGTTTTTAAGAAGAGACTGGACAGCCATTTGTGTGAAATGGTGTAGGGTTTCCTGCCTGAGCAGGGGGTTGGACTCGATGACCTCCAAGATCCCTTCCAACTTTATCATTATTATTATTATCCTTCCTTTCTTTAGGCTAACAGTGCCCAGTTTCTTTAACCATTCTTCATGACATTTAGCCTCCAAGTTAGGCTTTCTCACCCGTGGCAGCTTTAAAGATTGGTGGACTGCTGGCTGGAGAATTCAGGAAATTGAAGTCCAACTGTCTTAAAAGTTGCCAATGCTGAGAAAGATTACTTCTAAGCTTTTCGCTGTCCTGACTACTCCCTTTCTTATCTCTGGAGTGTTTGGCATGCATAAACTGAATTCTGGGTGCTTACAAGACCTGGGACTTTCCATTTGGAAAGTTTCCACTTTCCAACAAGTCTCTCTCTCTCTCTCTCTCTCTTTTAATCATCCCAAGTTCTTCTAGGATTATTTGGGTGACTTGTTTAATTCTATGTAAAATTGCCTTATAATTATTCTGGAACTGGCAGATGAGTGTTAGAGGATGTATGGAGGTGACTTGGAAGGTATGCTCTGCCCCCTTGTGGGAGGAATAAGCACACCCAGGAAGGAGTTTCCTGAAAATTATTAGGCAGCAGATGGGAAAATCTTAAATGACGGTTTTATTATTGGAATCTGAGGTTTGGGGAGAATGTAAGTCAACTGAGGCCTGTATCAGTAATAAAGCTCTCTCAAGCTTCCTCCTTCCGTTACATATTCAAGATGGACAGTATTTAATATTTATTGTTTTGTATATGTAGGGGGGGATATGGGTCTATACATATGTTGTATATAGTATGTTCATGTGTGTGTGTCATGTATGTGTTTCACTTTGAGAGCGGGCAACTAAATTTCATTTTTGATGTGTGCCGTTGTGCCCACAGTAAAAAAAAATGACAATAAAAGTTATCTCATCTTAAAAGCTGTATGCTGCATAAACCTTGATCAAGCTTCATTCTTATTCCTAATAATGTAGGGGCGTTTTTGCTAAAAATAAATAAATAAATGAAGCAACTGGACTGGGCTATGCAACAGGAATACTTCTTGTTTTGTGGGTTAGATTCTGCATGGCGCAGAGTACTGAAATACGAACGACATAAGTAGCTCTTGACTTACGACTGGTCGCTTACAGGCCGCTTGAAATTACGGTGGATCTTGTTGGGAGTACTTATGCCCTGCTTCCAAAGTTTTGAGGGTGACATGACTGCATGTCAGGCACTGGGCAACTGGCCTGCATTTATGGCTGTTCGTAATATCCCACAGTAACGTGACCTTGATAGTTCTTTGATTGGCAGTTCAGCCAAACAAGCTGATAGTAAACAACAGCTCCAATCAAACAGTCCACACTCACCAATACTGACAGGGCAAGCCACTTGTATTTTATAAACAAACCTCACTCCCTTCTAGCACTGATGACGTTACCTAGTTTGGTAAGGAAACGTCTGCAAGCAAACAACGAAGCTCAGAGAGACCCCACAGTTCAACCCTGTGCTACAAATATTCTCTTCTACGGTTGCCGTGATCTGCCTTATCAAATCAACTCCTTGCTGTTCTATTAAATGTGTTCGGCTCGAGCACTTCTCGCAGATTCAGCCTGCTGAAAGCTTCCATTTGCCAAACGCGGCTTCCCCCTCATTAGCACAGGGCTGCAATCAAGCTCTTAATTCCTGGAATAAAATACCGCGGAATATGTTATTGGGACTGTTAAACCTTCCATCTGCATTATCTAGGATGGCTCCTTACCTTTTATTCAATGGGTAGCCACCATGCCAGCTTCCCTATAAAACCGCCTCTGATGGCTACTGTGGCAGCGGGTAGATGCTCCTCTGAGTAAAATAATCCTCCGTGAGAGAGGCATAACGATCATTTACATTAATTAGGCAGGCACCTAATGGAGTGTTCAAAAGCAGCGACGGCAATGGAATTCTTCTGCAAGGGGGTTCCAGCTCTTCGGCTTGAATGTTCCAAGGCCATCATTTTTTGAAATAAGCCAGCGGACAGCCAACGTGACTAGCCAGGCAAGCAATAAGGAAGCAACAGAAACAGGACTATTGTTTTCTCCTGCTTTACGTGATGAGAACCTGTCGTGGTCTCTCTCTAGAGGCCGCGGGAGGGATCGGCATTAATTCCCTTCCAATTCCCACCCTCCTCCAAGCTCAGCCTTCTTACAATGAATTTCTGTGGAGATTCTCAGTCATCCAGGTCATGGTTGCCCCAAAAATGCTTTTTCAAAAGGCCACCGGGCTTGTGTTTTTCTTTGAAGACATTTTGCTTCTCACCCAAGAAGCTTCTTCAGTTCTGACCGAATAGTGGAAGATGGAAGGCTTTTTATTCCTTGCAGTCCTCTGGTCGTTATTACCCTTGAGAGTCGTTGAGGCCACTTGGAGGTTTCTCTGTGCTCTAAGGGTCAGGTAAATAGTGCAAATTGGGTGTGGAACTTCTTATGATGACAATTTTGAGGGGGTTTCTGCTGGATCTGAAGTTCTTGGATAGTGTGAAGTCCCTGATTATCGGAGGCCAGATGCAGTAGCTGAGATGTGCCATCAGAATGGGCAACTACCATATGCCTTGAGAGTTGATGTATGGAGAACTGGGAAGAGACCATGAAATCATCCACTCAACAGCCACAAAGATGCTGTGAAGGAAACCTTGTGCCGTTGTGACAGTCAGTCAAGGGAACTGAAATCTGTGGTTGCTGACAAGACCCTGCTGGTGAGCCCTGTGCTATGAAGCCTCCACCAGCTCTGAAGATGGGCACCAGATGAAAAATCATGCAGGGCATCATAGAGTAATGCTCACACTTATTTAAAAATGGACTTCCAGTGCCCCTATTGGGCTAGACTCTGTGCTTTCATGTCCACAGATAAAATGCACAATAGCATGTCTTCTTTGAACTACTTCAGATGACCAACAGATGGCAGTGAAGGTGGATGCGGTTCAGAAAGCTTTAGATCTTTGCTGCACCCTAGTGGTTGTTGGGAATTTTGCAGCCCTGATTTAGTAGCTGTACCTGAATACTGTTCCACTTTTCCTTGATATGACGATATCCCTTTCAATCTTCTTCTCCATAGTGCTCAGATGGATTGGATCCACCTGGGTATTAATGCTCATTGTATCTTTCCACTGGAACCATAGTTGTCCTTCTCCATGAGTGTGTATGACCATGTTAGCTAGGGCTTCTCAGGAAAGGAGAGAAAAATCTGTGAAATATTTTCCTCTTTCTGCTGTGATAAATTTGTTGCATTTCTCTTGGATTCCAGTGGTGCAAACCAAACTTCAGAAGCTACTGAAATCTTGTGACATAGACAATTATTGGTTAAAGGATATCTTTGAAGAATAAGTCTCAGAATGTGCATGTTGGACACAGATTAAGTTGCATATCCATGCCTCACTTTGTGTGCCCTTCACAGTCCAATGAAACAGTCCTGACTTTAATTTGGATAGCATCTTCACTAATGATGTTGATTTAAGACAGCCATTAAAGGCCCATAATATTAATTAACTGGACTCTGCCAATAAAGTTCTATTAGCCCTTCCTATTAAATTAATATGAGAGGCATTTAACAGATGTCCTAATTAGATGTTACATCATGGAATGAAGTAAATCAGAGTCAAGTCATTGTTCAAGGGGAAGTTTGTGCTATACATAGATGATATTATAACCAACACGTATCTATTTTTATTTCCTGCCTTTATTATTTTTTATAAATAGCGCAAGGCAGCAAACATATCTAATTTTCCTTCTCCTATTCTACCCAGAACGACCCTGTGAGGTGGCTTGGGTTGAAAAGAGAGACTGGCCAAAGGTTACTCAGCCAGCTTTCATGTCTAAGGCAAGACTAGAACTCACTATCTCCTGGTGATTGGCCCAAGGACATCCAGTTGACTTTCATGCCTAAGGCAGGACTGGCACTCACCAACTCCTGGTGTAGGAGATGACCAGATTGAGCCCGAGGGAGGGGTCAAACACGTCATCAGTCTCAAGTCCTTTCGCATTCACAAAAGATCTAAGTCCAGCCCACCTTGAATTCCTTATCTGCCACCAATTTGCTTTGGCGGTCAGTAGTTCAGACTCTTGCAGAGAGCTTAAGCTTGCAATAAACCTTTCTATTCATTTGAACTGCCTGGATTTCCTGATTTCCCGCACTTGATACCTAGATGCCTTTCAGGCCTAACATGGGACTAGAATTCCCGGACTACTGATTAAGACTTTCTGGTAACAAAACGAGGAACTTTGGTGTTAGCAGAACATTGTTGTTGTTGTTGTTAATTGCGAAGTCGTGTCCGACCCATCGCGACCCCATGGACAATGTTCCTCCAGGTCTTCCTGTCCTCTACCATCTTCTGGAGTCCCTTTAAGCTCACACCTACTGCTTCAGTGACTCCATCCAGCCATCTCATTCTCTGTCGTCCCCTTCTTCTATTGCCCTCCATCTTTCCCAGCATTACGCCCTTCTCCAGTGAGTCCTTCCTTCTCATTAGGTGGCCAAAGTATTTGAGTTTCAACTTCAGAACATAAGAGCTTGCAAAAAAAAAACCAAAAAACTGGTTTGAATGTTTTCAGAATCCTCAAAGGGATTGGTGGTCCTTCCTGCTGAGACGTTCCCACCACTTTTTCCATCGGGCTGTTTCTTCGGTCCTTCTGACTCACCATTTCTAACCAAGGGGAAGAGTCAGAGTTGGAGGCAGAAGAGCCATTTCTTAGCCTGAATTCTCCTCTTTACGTTTGCAGCATCCACAGGGAGAAATCTGATCCTTCCTTTGGCCCGAGTCGCATCTTAGTCACCGGGGAGGGGGAAAAAAAAAATCTGGCCTTTAGTTTAGTTTTACCCTGTTATGCCTAGAGGCATCTGTTCAGGATATGCGGTAATAAAAACAAAGCACGGTGCAGCTGGGGGGGGGGGGGGAAGAGCATAAATGGTAGATCAAGTTTATCTTTCTCTCCCTTTTTGGCCACAGGAGCTTTCAGTCTAATTTAAGGTTTGAAAAGGCACATTATTTCATGCATGGAGTGCTCTTACTGCAAAGAAATTTTGTTGTTCAGGCATATCTTTATTTATAACCCCACCCTGATGAATGCTCTGGTATTCTCTTTCATTTCAATGCCATTGTGCATCCTGTTTTGTTTTTTATTAATTTCGGTATAGTTAATCTTTGAAACACACATGGCCTCTTGAGAATTGTGCTTGCTAAAAGGGATACGCCCTTTCTTTCCTTGACACCAGGAAAAGAAACAATAGAATGAGCTTTGCATTATAAAGCCTGGGATCCAGGGTGGCCTGTAAGCGCCTCTGAAGAGTTGGTTTTTATTCTTCATAGCAGTCTGATGACAGACCCAAATTTTACAAGGTTCAGTGGAAGGCTGTGCGCCAGAGATGTTCTAACTTTAGAAAACAGTCTAATTTACATAATCTTTCCCCCCCTTCCTTTGGGATAGCCCTCAATATGTACAGCGGTAAACAGCTAGCTTACCATAAAACAATGAAAGAGGGTTTTTTTTTTCCAGAAGCATGGGGAACAGAAAAAAAAAAATCTTTCCAGGATAAGCTTCAGTCAAAAATAATTTGGCCAGTGTTGCATATCACTTAAGGGAGACAGCAACAAGCACAGTTGAACAAGCAGTTCTACTTGCTACATATCTATTTGTCTGCCTGTCTGCCTCTAGCTGTAAGATGGACAATATGTAAATTTAATAAAAATTAAAAATATTTGCATCCATCCATCCATCTCCATTCATCCGTCTCTACATTTATCTCTCTCTCTCTCTCTTTCCATCCATCCATTTTTATTATTTGTTATTAAATGTATTTGCTGCCCATCTTGGTTCATTCAAAGCAACTCGATCCGTCTCAAATTGCAAGATGGGCGACATGCAAATGTAATAAAAATTAAATAAATAAAATCCATTTATGTATCATTTCTCCCCCTCTCTCTAATTCTATCTGTCTGTCTGTCTGTCCACTGGTCCTTCTATCAATCTCTATCATTTATCTAGAGCAGTTTGAATGTAACAGGGACAACTGTGCAAAGAAAGAGAATTCAACCTAGGCCAGCTGTTGTATAGTGAGAAACTGGACAATGCTGTGTAATGCTTACCAATGAAACTGGATCCAACTTGTATAACGCTTACTATAAATCAGAAATAGCCAACAACTCTCAGCACGTCGCTGCTTTGGACATTTTTTTTTTTTTTAGTTTTCAAAAATTTTCATTCCACATTACAAACAAGAACATTTTAAATAATGTAACACAAAATCCAACAAGGCATAAATCTAGAATTAGTACTGATACAATCTGACAATTGCCAGTCTTTGCCTGTCAAAATCAATACAAGGAAGAACCCACCTTGGGTTTCATAGATATCCCTGAAAATACAGGGGTAATAATCCTTGCTGGTGCTCTGCTGTTGCTTCTTCTTTGAAGAAAAGACTATTGTGGATTCTCAGAAACAAAACTTTCCAATTTTGCAGAAAAATAATAATCATCATCACAAATCCATCGTTCCTTGTCCCTTGAACTTTTTTGCAGAACGCTCACTTGCCCGAAACTGGATCCTGCTCCCGTAGATGTAAGACACAAAGCCGTCCATTTCTATACTGAAGATATTGTTCCACTTTGGGATAACTGAAAGAAGCCCCAGGAAACACCTTTTGGTTAAATGATTTAACACAGCGCCCAGATCTTACAAGGAATGAGCAGAGAATGAAGGCCGGGAAAGAAAATGGAGGAGGGATACACCAAGGAAGAGAATGTTAATATTCCAATGGGAGTCAGGCCTAGTTTGCAAGAGATGTTTAAAGGTTGCTTAATTCTACTCGACGTGTATTGGGAGATTGGGAGTGTATATTTATTAAACATACAGAACGAAAGGTTACTGAACTAAAATGCCATAAAGTATAGGGCAGGGGTAGGCAACCGTGGCTCTTTTATGACTCGTGGACTTCAACTCCCAGAATTCCTGAGCCAGCCATGCTGAGGGGAAAGGGAGAGGTTTCCAAGCTGAGCCATGCTGGCTCAGGAATTCTGGGAGTTGAACTCCACGAGTCATGAGGGGGCATAGTTCTCCCATGCTGGCTCAGGAATTCTGGGAGCTGAAGTCCATGAGTCATAAACGAGCCAAGGTTGCCTACCTCTGGTATAGGGTTTGGTTACTGGCGAGCAGCTTGGAATATATAGAATTCCGCTGAGGGTTACAAGAAATCCTTCAACTGTTTTAGCCAGCAGCAAGAACCACAGAAGAAGGTGGGGCAGGAGGAGGACAAAAAGAGAGAGAGAAAAAAGGAAAGAGCTGCAGAAGAGCAAAGACAGTTCAGGTCAAGTTTAAAGGGAGCAACGTCAATGGATATTTGTACTTATAAAAGATACAGTTGAATTAGCTTTATCTTGGTTATATTACAAATTCAGCTACAGGAGGGGAAGATCTCCTCAAAGTTTGAGAGCACCCAATTCCCACCACTCTCTGGTCCAGGTGTTCTTGGTTTAAGTTCTTGATTACCAACCTCCTATTTTACAAATGTTTTAAGGGAGAAGTTCTTTAGTTAAACGGAACTTTCCACTGGTCAAGTAAGATTCTGATCCGCCTACTGATCTACCTTTCAGCTTGTCTTCTTTCGTGACAATTTTGAAAACGTATTTCGTCTCCTGGAGGATGATGCCCGTGATGCCAACGTAGGAAGGACATTTGGATTTAGTCACTGAAAGAAAGAAAGAAAGAAAGAAAGAAAGAAAGAAAGAAAGAAAGAAAGAAAGAAAGAAGTCTGAGCATTCAAGCTGGACCATCAGTTTAAAGAATTCCCTGTTGCAATTGCTGTCCTTGAGAGTCCCAGAGCCCAAGACTGTGCATGTGTGCATGGGGGGAAAAATGGAAACCAGAATCATAACCTTGGCATGCTGGCTGAGGAATTCTGGGAGTTGAAGTCCACAAGTCATCAAAGGGCCAGGTTTGAAGAACCCTGTTCTTTTGCAACCTTCTGGCAAGCAAAGTCAATTATGTCAACGCTGCTAACATCGGATGTTTTTGCATTGACAACAAAGGGAAATGTAGCCATCTTTTACCTTTTGCTTTTAGAGTTAGATGATGCTGGGAGGGGGGATGTGAACAAGAGTCCAGCTAGACATAACAACACTAGACCTAGCGTGAGAAACAAGGTTATTGTAACCAGAGCTGATAAGGAATTGGCCTCGCCTGGAGAACTGGAGAGGAGCCCTGTGCTTCAAGCTAATTGGGGAATGTGATTTATGACTGTTAATTGGAGGAGGGAATTGTGCTTTGATACTATGTGCCCAGGGGAGGGGAATTCAGTTTTTGGCTTTGATTATGCAGTGCTGAAGTTATGCTACTCAAAATAAAGATTCTTTAAGGTAAACAATGCCTCGAAGATCTTTGGAAGAGTTTCATCTGTCGGAACCATGACCCAATGGGGAAGCCAGATTCATTTAGCAATGGCGGTTACTAATTTAACAACTGTGGTGATTCACTTAACAACTGTGGCAAGAAAGGTTGTAAAATGGGCTACCTGTAATGGAGAACAGATTTATTTTCAGCCTGGCACACCTTTTGAGACCCCAGAAAAAGAACCTCTGCCCTATCAACCTTTCTCAAGGTTTGACCCCAACCTTTGCCCTCTTCACTCTCGTAAAACTGAAGTTCTAAGATACCCGCAGATGTGTTATATCAAGCCCAGATTGGGAAAAAATAATGAACAGTAAGAACTTTTCACTCTTCTCAGTGGTAAAACACCAGATCATCAATGAAACTGACATGCAGGTCAGACAAAAGGATTTCTTCATACGGTGTGCAAATAAATTTAAAAAACAAATCCACTATGTAAAGTTAAGGGGAGGCAAATGTGCTTTAAATTTTTTGAGTAGTGCAAGTTTCAATTAAAAAAAAAAAAAAAGACACGAGAAGTGAGCAAAAATACCTGTCACAAGCGCTCCATGGAAATCTGCTTTAAGTAATTTGGTTTGAATCATCTGTGGCTGTCTGCAAAATGCAGAGAGAACTATATTAGAATTCTTCCAGGAAGTTAAACAAAAAGAGGGTAAGATTACAAGGTATAATTTTGAAATTATGTTATACCGCTCACCGCAAACAGCTAAACAAGATGCTATTTTCACTTGAGAATACTGCAATGATCACAATACTGATTAAATGCAGAGCATAAACCCAACTCAGTGACCAAATAAACAGGGCCTGGCTTGGCAAACTATTTTAGGTCAGATTCTAAATTAAGAGGCTCCAGGTTTAAACATTCTTCTGTATAACATAGTTTTATACACAAACCTAAGATGCAACTCTTCCCCATAGGCTAGGTTTTCAGATAAAAGACTCAAGGAAGCATTCACACAGACCAGGGTTTTAAAAACTGTGTTTTGCAGAAAGCGAGGTTCCCATAAGACTGCCTTCGCTCAAATATAGCCAGTTCTGTAGAGCTTTAAGTCTTTATCAGACACTCCAGGAAAGAGTGTGTATGTATGTGGTTTTTTTTTTTTTTTAAAGTTGTTCAATGGCCATCTTTTCAAACTTTTAAAAACTTTGAAAACTTCACTATAAACTCTTCCTTTCTCAAGCTGTGAACTATTCTAGAATGCAGTTTCACTTGGTGGTCTTTAAAGGTTTTCCACCAGAGGAGAAATCGCCAGCCATCCCCACTAAGCATGCAACAGTTTGCCAAAAAGAAAAAAAGAAAAAAAAGAATGAATGAATGAAGAGAATTGAACTTACGCATCGGGTTTCAATCCGTTGCAGAGTTCTCTAATGTACTGTTTCCAAAGCTCATGCAATGGTATAAATATCTCGTATCTGCAGAATAAAGACAAGGACCACGTGCAACAATTGTCCAGGGATTCTATAAAGTATTTTGTTGGAAGGGAATCTGTTTCTGCTTTAACTACAACAAGCCCTCGACTTATAACCATTCTTTAAGTGAACTTCAGAGTCACAATGGCACTGCGAAAGGTGACTTATGACAGATCTCCGCAATCACGTAATTAAAGTTACTAATGGTAGCTTTTAACTTTCCTTTGAAAATTTAGGCTGCTTGACACCTCTATGAAAATTATGCTAATTATCTGCTAATGTTGCTTCTGGATTCCTTTTCTTTTTTCTGTTGGATCCCACCTGCTCCCTGCAGTGTGGACTGTTAGGAGGGGGCTCAGTCCACGATGGAAGACTTCCAGCCCCTTCTTCCTTTCTACATTCAGCAAGTGCTGATTTGAGACTTCTTTAAATCTTTTCAAACAAAGCAAAAACAGCCACGGCTTTAAAAGAAAGAAAGTTTAAAGTAATAATAATAATTAAAAAAAAAATCACCTACTGCCCTCTAGTGGTAAACTACCATTCCAGAAAATAACCCAAAAAAGAGCTGTCAGAGATTAGGGGCAAGGCCAGAAAACTGCTGGACAGAGGCGTGCAATATTTGGATACAAAGTGGTCAGAAGATTTTAAGAACCCGCAAAGGCATCCTCACGTATGGGGGGGACCTGGTATAATGACATGTGAGAATGACTTTGGGAGACAGGGAAAAGCTAGGGAGGAAAACGGCTAGATAAGAGGCAGCTTACCTGGTTAGAAGGAACAGGGACATGACAAGGAACCTTTCATAGTTTCTTGGACTGCAAAGGTGAGGTGGGGACGGAGGTACTTTCAGACTGGCAAGATTCTGTTAACGGGACCTGACGATAAAGTAGAACTACTTCTTCAGGGTGTGCTTCCTGTCTGGACTACCTGCCAAATCGGATGTCAATCTTGCCAGTCTGAAAATACGTTTTTTTTTTTTCTGGTCTCCCTTACAGCCCAAGAATCTAGGCAGGATCCCTTCTGAGATATTTGCCATGCCTGTTTTTTTTTCCCCCCTGTGGGCTCAGCTGCCTTTTATCTGACCGTCTTCCTGCCTGAAGCTCTTCCTCCTGTCTCTCAAAGTCATTCCCACGTACCATTACTAGCAGTCCCTGCCCTTGCAGTCCCAGTGGGCATCTATCATTCAATCTCCCAATCATCACCCCATTATCCCAACCTGGCAGGAGAACCAAACTGCCTTCCTCACCTCTGCTGTTCTGGAGGAATCTCAAAGAGATGCATTTCCCGCCTCTGTTTGGCCGATAATCCTCTCTGACGGTTGACCCTGTGCTTGGTCTTCCGCTGGCAGGGATGCTTAAGGACAAGTACTTTCCGGTTTAAGCGTTTCTCAATGTCCTCCTGCCTCTTCTGAGGCATGCTGCGTTTCAGAAAGGCTTTAACAAAGGCCTCAGCCTTCTTGGATCCTAGTGGCTGAGAAAGAGAAAAGAAAGAAGCATCTTGAATAAAGTTCAAATTCTAATTTGGGCGTTATTCTTGGCCCTATGGAAATATTTTCTTTATTAGATTTGTTAAGGCTGCTATCTCCAAGAAGACTCCAGGCTGTGAATTGAATAATAGGTCCAATATTACCAATTTTTTTTCTATTAACAACCCTGTAATCCCTTGCATCAGAGTGGAGTTTGGATGACTGAAGGGATAACGAGCCTTTACTGGCTGGATGCCCTTCCTAATGCCTATCTGGAGTTCACAGCAGACAATAACTCATTCTGCCCAAAGGTAGAAATATCTGCCACTGCCTACGATGGAGCTCACAGCCTCCTAATTATGAAAAATACAAACCAAATGTATTATCCACCATTTATTTCAGAGCCCATGGTCATGCATTGACACTGGACAACTCTATACATTGAACTAATAAATGATATAAAAATACCTGAAGGTTCACAAGTTTTGCTGTCGACTCGGGCATCTGTTTATATAATAGCTCTGGAAAATAAAATTATAGAGATCATGTTAAAACAAAGCTGTATATCTTTTCAGAGATATGCCTATCTTTCTCCAGGAGATGTTTGAAATTATGAAACAACACAGACCTAAACCCTATTGCTATAAAAACAGAACAGTTGGGGAACATGAGATCTTTGCTCTTATGGCATATGACATCCATGAAGCCAGTCCAGGTTGTATTTTATGCTGGACTTTTCAAGATGAGGCACGCAGGCCAAAAGATGTATTTTGTTACAGGCCTAAATTGATTGTTTTTGTAGAAAGATGTTTCCTGCCACATATGCATGTTTGTTTCTGTAGGTTGTAACATGAAACTGATGATGTTACCTAGTCTGGGTAATGAAACATCTGCAAGAAAACAAGCAAACTCAGAGAGCAACTAAGGACCCCTCATGTCAACTACAAATATTCTCCTTTATTAGCCACATGGAACACCAAATACTTTTTTAAAAGGCCAAACAAACAAACAAAAAAAGGCAACTTTATTGTCTGAGTTAAAAAGTTCCCCACAAAAAAGTAACTTGCAAAATTGTAGCAAACAAGAAACTCAACTGAGAAAATGACTACTGCTAATTTCCTAGTAGTTCCTTCTCTCTTTTTACACTCAATACCCTTCCAGCATTCAGGAGATGATGGTTTTATGCATAGTAATCTCCAATAGGCTAATCGTTCCACCCAAAAGCTTCTTTATTTATTACATTTTTATACTTCCTGTCTCCCCTACAAGGTGACTTCTTGCCCTTACAGCTACACTTACCCATTCCTTTGGAGGATTTCAAATAAATTGAGCTCTCTGGTTGCAATAAATCTGAGGGATGCAGCACAAAGTTGCAGCACAAAGTGGTTGTGTTCAGGATTGCAAGCCACTGCAACCCTCTTTACAAACCAAGCTGGACTCCTCTTTATATAGGTCAATGCCCAAACTGCACATAATACAGGTAACTGTATTACAACAGTTCCTTTAGTGCTGTGCTTCTCAACGTTTGTGTGACGGCAACCCCCGTCACACAAACGTTCTGCGCATGCGCGGCGCCGCACGCATGGGGGCAGGGCCCCAATGCGCGGTGCGCACGCGCACCCCCCCACGTGCGACGCGCATGCGCGATGGCCCCCCATGCACGACGCGCGTGCGCGACGCCGCCCCGTGCACGATGCGCGTGCATGGCGCCGTCCCCATGCACGACGCGCATGCGTGGCACCGCCCCCGTGCGCGGCGCGCATGCACGGCGCCACAAAAAATGGCGGATCGCCACCTTTGGCGACCCCCGAAAAATGGTCGATCGACCCCAAATGGGGTCGCGACCCATAGGTTGAGAACCGCTGCTTTAGTGACTGTTCAAAGTTACAGCAGCACTGAAAAATGTGACTTATGACCATTTTTCATAGTAATGACCATGGTCACGTGATCAAAATTGAGATGCTCGGCGACGGGTTCATACTTATGACCATTGCTGGGTCCCAAGATCATATGATCCTTTTTGAGCAAACTCAATTAAGGAAGCCAGATTCACTTAACAATCAAGTTAGTAACTTAACAACGGCAGCAATTCACTTAACAACTGTTCAAAGAAAAGTCATAAAACGGGGCAAAACTCACTTAGCAAATGTCTCACTTATCAGTTTGGGGCTCAATTGTGGTCGTATGCTGAGGGCTGCCTATACAAAAACAGTACAAAAAATGTTTCTCCACCTCTTTCTTCTGAGTTTAGCCTACAGCCCTGGGGTTTCCAAGGGTTTCCAAGGGTTTTCCATCGCCATGCAAACAGTCTGATTTTCCAATCCCTCTTTCAGACCAAACACGTGCCTGGATTCCCTTATGGCTAGTTCTCCCCTAATTTTCCCTTCCTGCTTAATTAGCTCCTGGAAAGAATCTGGTTCTAAAAGTTATATTTGCAAAATCAATAAAGTCGGATTGAGACTCCTTAACTAGAGGGCAAAAAAAACAAAACCTCCTTAATTAGGGGCCAAGAAACTACAACAGCCCCAACCCAGTCCTAGATCAACCCTGTAACCATCTTTGCGTCATTCCACTCCACTTTCCCCCAAAAGCGCTTTGTAAACCCAAATCGGAGTCACTTCGGATTAAGCGCCACCTTTCCCCTCTGAGCATGCCGGCCCAGAAGGGAACGGGCCACGAGTTCAGGCTCTCGAAAGACTTACTCTCCATCTCCGGCAAAATTTTATCCTAAAACGCGAAAAGCCGCAATCAGCCGAGGCTGGAGAGCCTCCTTCGCCTGTCTTCTTTCACGAAGTAAATGAAAGGCGCATGCGTGGCCGCCGCTCTCGGATAGGCTCAGAGGGGGAGAGGCGGAGGCAAGAAAAGCGCCAATAGGAACACAGCGCGGAGCGAGTGACTGTCAGTATGTAGAGCTAGAAAGTGGAATTCTGGGAGTCAAAGTCCGCAAATCATAAAAGAGCCGTCGTTTCCCATCCCTGTTCGAAATATACGAATACGCATGCGTAAACGATGCCATCCGGTTCTCCACGTGCTATAATTCGCTCGCTCCGCACTGTGTCCTTATTGGCGGTTTTCTTGCCTCCGCCTCTCCTCCTTCTAAGCCTATCTGAGAGCGGCGGCTACGCATGCGCCTTTCATTTACTTCGTGAAGAGGACGGGCGCGCGAGGCTCGTCAGCCGTGGCTGATTGCGGCTTTTCGTGTTTTAAGATAAATTTTGCCGGGGATGGAGAGTAAGTCTTTCTAGAGCCTGAATTCGTGTCCTCTCTCTCTCTGTGCCAGTGGGGCTGGCTCAGGAATTCTGGGAGTTGAAGTCCAGAAGTCATAAAGGGGTCCTCGTTCCTCACCTCTGAGTATTTCTCAGCATTGGCTGGCTGGGGAATTCTGGGAATTGAAGTCCACAGCCTTAATTGGGCAAGGTTTGAGAAACAGCCGCCTGCAGCCCTTGGTTTTCGTTGCAAAGATGGCATTGCATTTTAATCTATAGGAAAGCCTATGGGGGGGGGCATCTAGATGTGCAACTCTCCCTCCCATTTCTACATGGAAATCTGGGGAAAGTTGCATGTTTAAAATGACTCAGTAGTTCATTTGCAAGCCTTTTTGGCTTGCGTGTGTAAAGGGAAAAAGACATGGAAAGAAATGTAACGGGGAGGAAAAAAGGAGCTTTGCTTGGAGTAATTTTAATGCTAGTGAACAACACGTTGATACTCGGACAACCCCTAGCTTGAGTTTTCGCTGGGGAATTCTGGGAATTGAAATTCCCATGTCTTAAAAGTAGCCAAGGCTGAGGAATATTGTCCTAAACTTCCCCTTCCTATATTCTAGGAAAACACACATTCAAAAATAACACGGCAGTATTGTCCCTCTAAACAACTGCACTTTTCTGCGGCTGATGCACATCTAGCCTTTTTAATGATTGGCGCATGCGTATCTGTTCAGGTGAGGGATGCAAAGGACTGGAAAGTGCTCAGAAGTGCTTGGTTTTATGATTTCTGCACTCTTTTTGGGGGGGTCAGGCCTGCCTGCTAGGGAAAACATTTTTTACAGTGCCTGCAGCAAAAGTACCTCTGGGTAGGCTGGCATCCAGCTAGCCAGTTATAAGATGGGCAGTTAAAAAGTATGAAATATAAACAAAGAAATACTAAAAACAAACAAGAAAAGAATATATTAAAAAAAAAGACAAAAGTGCTAGATACAAATAAGGAAAAATAAAAATAAATCTGATCTTCTTACTATCAGATACCAGCAAGCTTTTATTATTTCTCTCCCTTTAAAATTGCATTATATAGTTCTTTCTTTCCCATAGTCCAGTGGTGGCAAACCTATGGCACGGGTGCCAGAGGTGGCATTCAGAGCCCTCTCTGTGGGCACGCGCACTGTCGCCCCAGTCCTAGGTCTTCAGCTGGGTTTTATAAAACCTTTTCGCTTTACGCCTCTGCCGCCATGTGCAAAAAAAGAGAGGTTCAATCAGTCAATTTCAACTTCTCGCGGGGAAAAACAAATGTCGCAAGGGAAGTCGTAAAATGGGGCAAAGCTCACTTAACAAATTTCACACTTAGCAACATAAATTCTGGGCTCAGTTGTGGTCGTAGGTTGAGGGATGCCTGCAGTTCATTTTTATCATTTTCAGCAAAGGGTCTATAAAAGTACTTTCCAATTAAAGTACTTATTGATTTATCTTAAGTCAAGCAATCCATTTTGTTATTTCTGCAAATTCTGCACCTGAACAGGTTCCACCTGTTTTCTCTAGCCTTCCTAGAAAGGGGCATGTTTTGTTTGATTTCTTCTAGGTCCAGAATGAAGTGTTGGTTAATTTTCTCCAAACTAACCCATGGAGAAGAGCGGATGTTATTGTCATACGAGAGGTCAAACCGATCCCCTTTTAAATCTCTTTTCAGAATTCTGTGCCACGTTTTGCTGCTCTCCACCACCCCCCAAAAATCTGCAATCTATTCATTCCCTTTCCTTTTAATTCGGTCTAACCCCTCGAATGGCTGCCTCCGTTAAGAACAGCAGCATTTTTCATGAATGGAAAATCAAGATAAGTGAGATTGGTCTTTGGAGTCATATGAGTGCTCCTTCGTTGGATTTATGTCATAATTTGTGAAGCATTTAAGGCATTAGCAGTCAAATCAGTATTGGCAAAACTAGGCTGTAAATTCAATGATCCAGACTAAATTGGTGCCTGGGGGAAGGCAAACTCTTCCAGCAATTTCACATCTTCATTCTTTTCCAGATGAGGTAGAATTTATCATGGGATGAAGGATGCCTAAATGCCTCTTCTCTTTCCCTGAGGATTATTCCATGCGAGAGATGAAAGGCGGTCAGAAATAAATGCACTTTATTGTCACTCACACTCACAGGAATCACATATTGGATAGTGGTTGGTGAATCCATGGCTTGTATCTGCAGAGAAAATATCATTTGAAACTTCTTGCTTTCTTGATGGACAAAGAGTAAAAAAAATGCCACGTCCTCGTACTTGCTGGCTGCATTCCTACCTTCTCCAGAAGTGGCCACCATCCCTTGATTTGTCAAAAGAGGGAGTGCTAAAAACACTTATCTGATGCTCCAGTCTGGTTTTTCTTAACGGTTTTGCTTCTTTGAGAGGAGAGGAATAACGCAATAAGAGTTATTGGAAGGGACCTTGGAGATCTTCTAGTCCAACTCCCTGCTCAAGCAGGAAACCCTAAACCAGTGGTTCTCAACCTGTGGGTCGGGACCCCATTTGGGGTCGAACGACCATTTCACGGGGGTCGCCAAACAACGCAGTCCGCCATTTTTTTCCCCCTTTTCCTTAGCCGTGCTACTCCCTTTTATTCTATTGGCTTTTGAAAGCCAATAGAATAGACTCTCTTGAATAGAGTCTAATTCTATTGGCTTTCAAAAGCCAATAGGAATTGTCCAGGCTGTCTCTGCCCTGCTGAGCCCGCCAAAAGTCCCATTCTGCAAACGGTGCTGCACCAGATGAGTAGTCCTCGACTTACAACCGGTTGAGTAGTCCTCGACTTACGACTGGTTGGGGGTTGCGGCATTAAAAAGGTTGAGACCCACTGCCCTAAACTATTTCAGACAAAAGCTTGTCCGATTTCTTCTTAAAAACCTCCCAATGCTGGAGCACCCACAACTTCTGGACGCAAATCGTTCCACTTATTAATTGTTCTCACGTGTCAGGAAATTTCTCCTTAGGTCTGGTTCTCTCCTTGATCACTTTCCATCCGTTGCTTCTTGTCCTGCCTTCAGGCGCTCTGGAGAATAGGTTGACCCTCTCTTCTTTGTGGCCGCCCCTGAAATATGGGAACACTGCTATCATGTCCTTTCATCAAAGTAGACATTTCCAATTCCTGCAACCCTCCTTCATATGTTTTAGTCTCCAGTGCATCTTTGTTGCTCTTCTCTGCACTCTTTCTGGAGTTTCCGCATGTTTTATATGTTGGAAAAGAAAGAAACCGAAGCAAACTACTAATCAAGCATAGGGTGTGGTTGCACAGCCTTAAAGCAGGGACGAAGTGGTGGCAATGCATCGTAGCAGCTTCACTTCAAAAGAATGGAGGGTGCCAATGACAGCCTCTTCCATGACATAGGACCAGGCTACCTACGGAACCATATTTCTCCCATTGTATTGGCTTGTCCCATCTGGTCAGGCAGGTGTGTTGCAGACCCTGTCAATTAAAGAAGTCCCAACTGGTGGGGTCCAGGAAGAGAGCCTCTCTGCCATTACCCCCACCATATTCTCCCCACTCTCCTGGCCTTCCCAAAAGGAGTTAAAACATGGCTTTGTGGCCTTGCATGGAGAGCTCAGAGGAGCATGCAGCCATGGGGCTAGCTGGTGCCCTTCACCTTTCAATTAATTTTAGCAGTGTTTTATCATCATTGTCACTTTCTAATGTTTGGACGTGTATATACTCTTTTTATATTTTAATCCTTTGTTTTACACTGCCCACTGTCCCTGTTTGAGGGAGGTGGGCACTTCAGAGATGCCCATACATACATACATACATACATAAAAAATAGATCTTGGACTCATGCAGAGGGCTTATGGTTTTTAGAGGGGGCCTGAATTGAGGTAGACAAAGCCCAATATTCTATCTCTAGTAGATTAAATACAGTAATAAAATCAAGATTCCATTCACAACAAGATGGAAAGCCAGAAAAGCCATCTGTTACAAATACTGTATATAAAGCCTTCGTGGAAAAAGAAAATAGATTTTTGTGGAGTGATTCTAAACTATTGATTTTTAATTCAGGGCTGAATGTCAATGTTTATGGTTACTTTGAATTTGTTGTAGCAATGTAGGTAAACAAAAGCCCCAAACAGTTTATTCAACAAAAGGAGGCAGGGTTTCACCACTTTAAGGATGTCACTTTCCCACAATCTTGCCTTCAATCTTGAAAATTGGACTAAAAAGGTGTTATGTAGGTGTTTTGTTTCTTTTTCTGAAAACGCTGTTGATATTTCCATTTCTTGTTTTTCATTTGTCTTTAAGCAAAGCTCATGGGTTTTCATTTGTAGCGCAACCATTGTGTTTTTGCACTAGAGGGCAGAGTGTGATAAGTTTTGGAAGTTGAACAAATAATTTGACACCGCCCAAACAGAAACGCATTGAGTGTAGGTTACTTAAACTTCTGCAAAAATCCAGGAACCAAGAGTGGAGATGAGAAGGGAAAGGTATGATTTTAAAAAAACACATTGAAGACTGAAGCTGATGCATTTCTAAGTGTTCTAATTAATAACAATTTTCTTAGAAAATCAGAATTTCAAGATTAAGTATTTCATAATTCATGGTTTTCGGACCCCAGACTAGAAACAATTGTCTTAAATTGTTTAGGATTTTCAGTTGGATTGAGGCTGGCTTATTCTTTTATTATGTGTCTCTTCAAAAGATGATGAAGTGTTCAAGAAGGGAAGGGAAGGAGATAAATGGATGAAAAAGGAACAGTAGGAGGTAAAGAAATAAACAAAGTAAGGGGAAAAAGAAAAATTAATAGATGAAGACCGGAAGAGAAAAATTATCAAAGATGATAATAGGAACTCAGCTGTACAAATTTCAAATTTATTGAGTTTCAGTAAAGAACCTCAATTGTATAAATCAGACAATTGTGATTAAGAACTGTCTGATTGCAGTTACTAAGAAGCTTCTTAGGACATGACCATAATCTACGCCACAACTACAAACCAGACCTATAAAAGAAGCATAAAAATAGTGTTAAAATATGTCCAAGAAAGCCCTCCTATTTAGATATTCCTTCCATCAAATTGTACCAGAGTTTGATAAGCTGCCTTACTGTATCTTGAACGCAGAATGAGACAGATTCTTGCCTACTTTTAATAAATCCTTTACAGTGGTAATCCTCTAATCTGGTAACAATCCTAGAAGCTATGTAAGCTTCTACAGACTCATCTGTCATGGATACAAACTCAAAGCAGTCCAGGCAAAGAGATTGCAGGCTATAATCTTTATATTCTTATCTTTATACATCCACTTGCAATCCAGTGGGTTTCAGATTTCTTCACAGACAAGGTTTTTTCAGTGTTCTAGAGCCTTCTTTGGACAGAATTTGGATGGCCCCTACCTATCAAATTTCAAAGGAAGCTTGAAAACTCTGGTACTGGATGAGATTTCAGAATTTAAACGCTTTTGTTCTCTTGAGATTCCAAGTGCGTTTTCCTTAAATGGTTGAGTAAGAACAACCCTTGTTATAATGGAGCCATATTTTCACAAGGAAGGGCTTTGCTAGATATTTAAATATTTTTGCACCGATAGAAGCATTGGCAGACAAAAAGTCAGTCTGTGTCTCGTTGTTTGTCTCCTTGATCTACAACATATATTTGAGGAAATACGTTCACTTGACTTTGCTTTCATGTTCTGAAAAATCTGATTTTCTGCAGCAACTAAACCAAATAATGTATTATGTCTGTCTGTCTCTCTCTCTTTCCTCTTTCTTCCCTCTCTCTTTCTCTGTCTCTCTCTGTTTTTTTTCCCTCTATCTCTCCTTCCCTCCCTCCCTTTCTTTCTGTCTGTTTGTGTTATTAGTTTTATATGGCCATCTAACAAGTGGAACTCTGGGTGGCCACATAAATTTTATAAAATAAATATAGAAGATATGTAGTATTTAGAGTGTATCTTTCTTTTTGGAAGCTCAAGTAATAGACATGAGTATCTTTCCTAATCTTAACTTCACAATAATAATTCTGAGGAGTAGATTCAAGTCTTCTTATTCTAAAGTCATCTCCTGTGTTGTGTGTAGAGATTGGAACCTGGGCTTCCCCAATAGAAGATATTTTTGATTTCTTCAGGCCAAAAAGGAATACTATTACTAACAATGACAATAAGAATCGTACATCAAGCAATTTTCCTAACAATAATTGCAACGTTTGATTTCTGGGCTGGGCTAAGTTATTCACCAATTATTGGATGTTAGTTTCTCTTTTCTCCCTTGATATTGCAAGTTCAAGAGCAGCAAAGCGATTCCTTAATCCCTAAAGTCATTGGGTTGACCTTGTATAAATCATTCTCATTATTGAAGCTAAATAGGCTGTAGAAAGAGATCAGTTGAAATTACGGCATTTAATATTGCAATGCTGTACATTCATTAAGGAAGGGAATTATATTAGTGAACTCTGAGGTTCAATGCAGGGAAAGAAGAGAGCAATTTAACAGAATGCTTTTAGTAAGGAATTATATTTTGTTTTTTTTGTTTTTTTTTAAAAATCCAGATAAGGGCTTCTGTTGTGCAAACAATGGATGTTTTGGAATATATATAAAACCAAAGAAGATACAAGAATTGAAGTCTTCTGTTGTATGTGCTTTTAAGTCTTGTTGGGATGTATGTGGCTCTCCAGATGTTGAAGTTAGCTTCCCTATGGCTATGCATAACATGATGACTCTTAGTAAGGAACAATGTGAGTTATTGCCCAATAACATCTGGAGAGTGACTTATATGTACCACCAATCTGGAAAAATTCAGTTTTAATGACTCCAAGAATGCCACCTTAACTATTTCTTAGTGAAAAAGAAACTTAGAACGGCAAACTAGCTATCGTCCATTGAATGGCTATTCCTTTCAAAATGTCCCAAGTTTCATAAATATGCACATAGTCAGTAATTAGCACTTGTAGATTTTGGTAATAATCACAATTTCAGTTCTGAAAAGTTTAAATTAACACGTCTGGAAGCTGTGTTTGCAACTCGATCTTAACATTTTCACAGGTGCTCTATTCTTTCCTGAGAATAGATTAGAAATACACTAATGAAGTAGAAAAGCATTAATAAGTTAGAGGCCAGTTCTGAAGGGTGGGGGGATTAGTTCCAGTTCCATAAAATGTTTGGTTCAATATATTCATGTTCTGACTTCACTTAATTTCATAAGAAAAGGACCAGAACCAGACAATCGTAGGACTCGACAGAGTCTAGGAAGAAAACTTTGTAAACAAAGTCATGCAAAACCTGTCCCAAGGGTGCTTTTCAAAAGGCAGCTGGACTTTCTTTCAAAAGAATATAAATCCTTCCATTCCCTACCATTCAGGCAGAACTGAAGAAGCTTCTTGGATGAGAAGCGAAACATTTTCAAGGAAAAAAACCAAGAAAGTCCAAACCCACTTTTCAGACAACCTAGAATGATTGAGAATCTCCATAGACATTCGTCTAAAACTTGGTAGTCATCAAAATATATGCATCATAAGATCCGTGGTGGTGCAGAGGTTAGAATGCAGTATTGCAGGCCGACTATGCTCACTGCCAGGAGTTCGATCCTGACTGGCTCAAGGTTGACTCAGCCTTCCATCCATCAGAGGTTGGTAAGATGAGGACCCAAATTGTTGGGAGTGATAGGTTGCAAAGCACTGTGAAGCAGTCTATAAGTCTAAGTGCTAGTGCTATTATCCTTCCTTCCTTCCTTCCTTCCTTCCTTCCTTCCTTCCTTCCTTCCTTCCTTCCTTCCTTCCTTCCTTCCTTCCATGTGGTTAGAAAGCAGGATTGCAGGCTGACTCTGCTCACTGCCAGGAGTTCGATCCTGACCAGCTCAAGGTTAACACAGCCTTCCATCATTCCGAAGTTGGTAAAATGAGGACCCAGATTGTTGGGGTGGGAGCAATATGCTGATTCTGTAAACTGCTTAGAGAGGGTATAAAGCACTATGGAGAGGTACAGTATATAAATCTTATTGCTATTGCTATCATGGTATAATTCAAGAGTCAGAAACCAAAGTTGCTTTTATAGTGACAACTGCATCTTTTTCCAAGGTAACTTGAGAGCTAAAATGCTCCAAACATGGCTTCATATGATTTTTTAGTGATGGTGTGCTTGCTCCTAATTAATTTTGGCATGCTTCTCTTCCTGGTCTTCCAGAAACATTTGTAAACCTGGCAAATATGTTCAAACGTCAACTTCGCTGCCAAGGACTTTTGCCTGGCAAGCGGTTAAGTCTCTCTTCGACGGAGGAATATTTCACCTTCTTAATCCCTAAACAAAATTTCTTTGGTGCATTAAAAAAAGAAGAAGAAGTGAAAGCCCATATTACACCTGAGCTGTGCACTTTTCAGAGACGGACAGCATCCCTGCCCTCCTGTTTCTTGGACCCTTTTATTGAAAGTTGAGGTTGCTCATGGCCTGTCATTTTGATAGCAAGCATAATGCATGTTGCAAGGACAGTTTAAATCTGCTTTTAGGTCCCTTTGCATTACCCACTTCATTGGACTCCAATTATGGGGGAATGAGAGGTGTTAAGTGATTTACCAGTGGGAATCACTCACGGCTGCATCACAGTTAATGATTAAGTCAAATGAATTGCAAGGAAAGCTAAACACTGCCAGGGGATTGCTCTTGAGAGAGAAGGAGTTCAAACTCACTGTTGACCTAAGAATATCCAGATGACTGTGGAAAAATTGAAATCCTATTTTTTCCTCCTCCTCCTCCTCCTCCTCCTCCTCCCCCCCCCATCCTTCCCTGTTTATGCACACCTTGTATAAGGATTAGCTCTTTTCATAACTGCTGCGGAGGTGAGCAAATGGCAAGCTTATGAAATCCACCTTTGTTTTTTTTTTTACTAGTGCTATTGCGACTACAAGCCTGCTGCAAAAACTCTACACTTTGGATGGAAGTATGTTGAGCCTCGGAATTAGTTTTCAGGGCTATTTGCAGTTTTTCTGTAGTTATTTCCACGCCGTATAATTTATGGGTTGGCAGAGGGATGGGCAGGAGGAAGTTCTGGCGGAAAAGAATAATGTTCTTGCAATTCCTATAGAATTAGGAGTCTGAATTAATTTCCAGTCTATAGCAGATTATTTAAGTAGGAAATCCAGATTTATCTTCTTCCCCTGCCTGGATCTACTGGAGAAATCCTATTATCACGGATTATTATCTTGTCTGCGCAGTGGGTGGTCTCAGAAGGCCTATAGCAGGGGTAGCGAACCTATGGCACGCGTGCCAGAGGCGGCACTCGGAGCCCTCTCTGTGGGCACATACACCGTTGCCCCAGCCCCGCCTCCTCCCACGGCCTCCTTCTCACCAGCAGTCCCCCCAGAGGAGAATTGCCCCCGGGCACGGCCCAAGCAAAGCAGCCCAGCCATGGACATGGTAGATTCCGCCCTTGTGCCCCGTCGGCGCAGATGATGCTGCGGAGCATGGACGGAGGGCGTGGTCGCCATGGCATTGCTGGGCTGCCTGGGTGATCTGTGGCGGGCCGTGGAGGTGGTGGGTGGCCCAGCGGGCAGGGTGGAGCAGGGACGAGGTGGGGGTGCGGTTTTGGGCACTCAGTGTCTAAAAGGTTCGCCATCACTGACCTATAGCCCTTCTGTTCAACATTTCTCATATGCTAACCTTCCCCCATTTAGATATGTTGGGTCTCAGCCCCCATCATTCCCAGACCTAGGTGGAAGCTGAATTCCATCCTATCTTGAAGGTCACCCAAGCATGAGTCTTTCTCTTCCCGCCAACAAGTTGCATGTGAACCAGAAGACTATAATCTCAGCCAGACCCATTTCAGGGAATGAAATAATTTCAAATGTCAAGTTTTATTGCATTCTCCACACACACACACACACACACACACACACACACACACAGCTGTCACGTGGGATGCCACGTCCAGGTGAGTAGCTCCTTTGCTTTCAGTGTCACAACTTAAATGGCTTTGGGGGTGCTTGCAACCAATCCGATAGCTCTTTTCTCTCTCTCTGCCTTTCCGCAAAATCCACCGGCGGTGGTGAGTGCCAAATCAAGCGAGACACAGACTGTGGGTCGCCTGGCCTTTTCACGGCAGTGCGCTTCTGCTGGGGTCTCCACCATAGCCGCACTGCGGTGATGAAGTTTTAAATTAAGCCTGGGTAATGATCCCAAAACTTGCTCGAATCACCCATGCACGTTTATGAGCAGGTTGACAAACCCTGCATCTGCAGAAGAGGAGACTAAGGGAATACGTTTTTCTTTGCTGAAAGTTTTGAGTTTTATGGTTTATTTGTTTTTTAATGGAGGGAGAAAGTCTTTGGATTTGTCATGTCTGATGTTTTCGGGGTGAGCCTAGAATTGCTGCCAGTAGACTACAGTTCTTGCTTGCTTGGATACCGGTTGGATTTTTAAGAAAATTAGAATTCAAGAAAAAAAAAATAAGATAATTAAAATTCCTCTCCCCAAGATAGTCCTTGCTTAACGACTGTTTGGACTTATGACAGCCCTCTCCTGAGCTACTTATGACCTCTTTTAGAAGTTCCCATGGCCACACCCGGCCCCTGCAGTCATGTGATTCCATTTTGGGTGCTTAGCAACTGGATCATATTGACGACCATTTGTAGCATCACATGACTGTGATTTTCAGCAGTTTTTGACGGTTTCCGGCGTTTACTTCTGGTTTATATAAAAAAAACACATATCCTTTGGTGAATATGAGTTTGACCACAGTGTTTGCTTAAAGACTGCTGCTGCTGCTGCAAAAAAAAAAAAAAGTAACATCGGGCACAGGACTGTGGTGACCTGTGTAACACAACTTATGACTATAATTCTGGGATCAATTAGAGCCACAAGTTAAAGATGTGTTTTGCTAAAACAAAACACATCTTGGCTGAAAAACACCTTGAACACTGTGAGTTTTCTGTTTTTTTACTTCGCACTGCAGTGTGCATGACAGTATCCTGGCTTCTGCTGGCCACCTCCTATAGCTATTTATCCATTATCCGTTCTCTTCTCTCCTCATGTTCTCTGGCCGTACACATTGCTGATCTTGTAGGACGTCTCCTTGGGAATGGTCTTCTTCAGTTTTTCCTCCTTTAGGCCAAACAATTAGTAGGATCTGTCTGACTCCGGTCTAATTTACCTCCTTGTTTTTCCGGACTTGACCCGGACTTAGGGGGATACGTGCAGATGGCCCCTCTCTCTCTGGCCACTTGCAGAACCATGAATGCAAGGTCATAAAAGGACAGCAAAGGAAACACCCAATATCCTAACCAACCCGGGAACACAGGGTGCCTTAGGGAAACACCTAACCCACCCAAAAGGGAACATATGGTGTCTTGGGGGGACACCCAAAAGGGAACATTTTTAGCTACTTCTGCTTTCTTCCTTCTTATCTACAGTATGCGAGTCTTAAAGGGCAAAGTCTTTATCTTATGTGTGTCAGCTTTGCTGGATGAATTGCTTATGTCAGTGGTGGCGAACCTCTGGCACGGGTGCCGGAGGTGGCACTCAGAGCCCTCTCTGTGGGCACGCACACCATCGCCCCAGCCCCGCCACTCCCCATCGCCCCCTCCACACCAGCAGCCCCCCAAGAGAGTCACCCTAGGCGCAGCCTGCACAGAGTAATGCAGCCAAGGACATGGCAGCTGGGCAGTGGGGACAAGACTCCACCCTCATGCCCCACCATGTACAGATGATGCTGCAGGGTGCGGACAGAGGGCGTGACTGCCATGACGCTGCTGGGGCGCCTGGGCGATCTGCTGTGGCGGGCCGTGAAGGTGGTGGGTGGCCCTGCAGGCAGGAGAGGCAGAGGCGGGGCAGGGGCGAGGCAGTTTTTGGGCTCTCTAAAAAATTCGCCATCACTGGCTTATGTAATCGAAGAAGGTATAAAAATAAGGCTTTTCTGATATTTGGGGCTTTTTCTCTCTTTTAGAGGAGCCCCTCTTTGTTCAGCTGAATAAAAACGTAAAGCTTGAAGGCAACTTCTGGTTTCCTGTATTTTTTTTATCAAGCAAAACCTCAGGACCTGCACGGCACTGCGAAGACATTTTTGGATGTCTTCAGATTTGGGGTTTCCTCACTCTTGTTTTGGATCACCTGACTTGGGCGACCTAACACGGAAGCAAACATGCTCTGAATGGTGGAAATTGAAAGAGAGAGACGGCGTTTGCATTTTTAGCGCATGCTGCTTTTGGCACCTGAACATGTCCTGTCTCTCCAGAAAGCTCCCGGCTTCCTTGTTTTCCAACAGGGTGATCAATAGTCACTACCAGCCCTGCTTGTTCTGGATCACTGCCTGGTATAGTTATTACTCTGTCTGACATTAAACAGAGACAAACACAGCACGGGCAGAATTTGTAAAGCCCTCTTTTGTCTGCCGTTCTCCGTCATCCGAAGGGAAACGTTGGCGTGAAAAGGAATCACTTTCATTGCACCATTCGCGGGGCGACGAGGAAGAAGCAAGTGTAAATTTGCAACTGAAAGGAGAAACTGCCTTGAAAAAATCCAAAGACCCCTGAAAATTTGGAAGTAAGGTTGTCAAGTTTATTTTTGCGACGCGTCTGTCATCTGCTCAAGTGAACTCCCTCATTACCTAAAGCAGCAGTCAAAACATGAAAACAATGAACTAATGAGTGTTTATATCTTATTGTACAGATGGTCCTCATTTAGTGACCATTCAAAGAGGGAGTCAGGCTATTCTCCAAAGCGCCTGAAGGCAGGACAAGAAGCAACGGATGGAAACTAATCAAGGAGAGAAGCAACCTGGAACTAAGGAGAAACTTCCTGACAGTTAGAACAATTAACCAGTGGAACAACCTGCCTCCAGAAGCAGTGAATGCTCCAACACTGGAAGTTTTTAAGAAGAGACTGGACAGCCATTTGTCTGAAATGGTATAGGGTTTCCTGCCTGAGCAGGTGGTTGGACTAGATGATCTCCAAGGTCCCTTCCAACTTTATTATTATTATAAAGTTACAAAAGGCACTGAAAAAAAACAGACTTTTTGACCGTTTTTCACGCTTACGACCTTTGCAGCATTTGGTCACGTGATCAAAATTCAGAGGCTTGGCCACTGACTCACATTTATGACGGTTGCAAGGTCCCCGGGGGTGTGTCACGTGATCCCTTTTTGCAACCTGGCAAGCAAAGTCAATGGAGAAGCAAGATTCACTTCACCACCGTGTTCCTAACTTAACAGCTGCAGAGATTCCCTCAACAACGATGGCAGAAAAGGTTGTAAAATAGAGCAAAATTCACATAACACATGTCTCACTTTGCAACAGCAGTTTTGGGCTCCACGGGTGGCTGTACGTTGAGGACTTATCTGTATAAACATGTAATAATTCCTGGTTTTCTGGAAAGGTGTGTGTGAAAACGTGGCTCTGCAGCCTTACGTGGAACCTGTACAGAGGCATGCAGCTGTGGGGCTGGTTGGCATCCCAAAAGCCTCTCTTTGTCTTTAAATGAGTTTCTAACCTTGTTTTCATCATCTCTGCGTCTTTTAAAATTTTTAACTTTATTATCGGTTGTGTAAAAAGAAAACTAGGCTCTCTTAGGATGACCCCACAAACAGTCCACAGCTGGGAAAGACTCCTGGCAATGTTTTTATGTTTTCATATTTTATTGAACACTCCCCATAGCCCCTCTGTGAGGGGGCTGTGGGTGATTCCAGAAATGTGACAAATAAATTATAGTAACTATTTCTAAAATTGCACTGGTACTAGGAGTGATTGTGTGGGGTCCTTGATGCTCTCTGAGCTTTGTTACTTTCTTGCAGATGTTTCATTACCCAACTAGGGAACATCATCCCTGCTTAGCACTAATGATATTATCTAGTTTGGTAATGAAATGTCTGCAAGAGAACAGCCAAGCTGAGAGAGCAGCAAGAAACCCACAGTTCAACCCTAAACTACAAATATTCTCTTCTATAAAAATGTGTAGCAAGTCCTCTTCTTTATTGTTATCTTTCTTGGTAGTGACACAAAGCCGTGGAGTCTACTTCTGAGCAACATGCAGAGAATTGTATTCGGATTTCACTAGGAGAGTGTCAACTGTCTGCTCAGCTCCCCTACTGCAATCCCCGGGATAAAATGTACTTAAATTTGCTAGAGACATCCTCATTACTTCTGCCTTGCTGTGGATGCTTTTACAATTTTAAATGAGTGCGCTGCTCTTGCAAATTAATATTCTCCCAGTTAAGCTCCACTAATCTGTCTTGGCTAGAAGCATTAATTAAGACATTGACTTTTTTGATCCCATCATATCTTTTCGGTTCCTCTTTTTTAATGAAATAATAAATCGTGGGAGAGTTGCAATAGTAACTACTTGAATTTCTGTGACAGTGAATAATGAACTTTGCTAAAGTCTCTCATTAAAGCATCCACTCCGGGGTGAGGGGGGGTGCTATGTGTTTTTCCTGAAAAAAAGACAGGGCTGTTTTAATGAGTTGATATACTGTAGTCAATTGGGCTTTTAGAGAAGCTGTGCTTATTCTTTAATTAATTAAAAAAAAGCTTTTACATTCATGTTTCTACTTTTAATATACGTTCGTAGGTTCTGGGTCTTCAGCTTCTGCTTTAGTTTAAATGCAAAGTTGTATTTTTTTAAATGAAGGCCTGGATGGGGTCGTATACAATGCCTTCTAAAATAATAAAATAAGCTTTTTGTATTTTTTGATGAAAGGCTACAAAAAGCTCAGCTAGGTGCCAAAGCATGATGTCACGATCTTTTAATAATAGCATTAATAATAGCATTAATTCCACAGCAGTCGTGGAATTTTTCTCGGGAACAATAGAGAAATGGTTCCCTGTTACCTTCTTTTTGGAGAATTTTCAAATTCAGGCCAGAGTCCTAATATTACTGGTGGTCTCTCATCTAAATCCCCACCAGGTGCAATTTTCTTAGCTTCTGAGTCCATCTGAAGTTGGCCCACTGTTGTCATTTTCTGAAATGTGTTCTTAATCCACACTTTTCTTTGTTAAGAAAGTGACTGTGTGCCCTCTTGGGTTCGCTAATCCAACGCTGGGCTAAATGTCTGTGGAGATTCTCAATCATCCAACTCACGGTGGTTCCAGAACTGCTTTTTCCAAAAGGCAAGTGGACTGGTGCCTTTTGCAAAAACAGACTTTGGGACACTGGGCTCCATGACAGGGCAACCTTTCAATTTCTTCAACAGACCCTTTAAAAAAGATTCCATTATTCCATTGGTCAATTCAATAGTATTTCTGAAGGGTGGATATCATGAGATAGTGGCCAGTTAGTGGATTGCGGGTGGTGAGGAGAAGACACAAAGCTCTTTTAAAACCAAGAAGGGAATGTTCAGTTCTAGTATTGTAATGATAAGACCCATTAAATCTTCCGAAAGAGCAACATTTACTCCCAAATTCTCACAACTGAAGCAAAATTATCTGTGCACAGCGAATAAGATAAAGCTTGGTGGCTCAAAATTAGTGCCCATGCACGAATCCTATGAAGGGATCCTTTCAGTGATGAAAGGGCTGTAGGATTACAATGGATGCTTTGCCTGATCCACCAGATCTTTACTTCTTGGCAAGAATAGGATGACCCAGGATAAAATTCAGTGGGATACACCATTGTAGCCACTTCCTTCTGTTTGGTACCTATTGGCTGAGAATACTTTGGTCTTGTAATTCCAATCAATCAATCAGAATAGAGCCGGAAAGGATCTCAGAGTCTTCTAGTGGAACCCCTGCTCAAGCAGGAGATCCTATACCATTTCAGACAAGTATCCGGTCTTTTCTTAAAAATCTCCAGTGTTGCAGCACCCACAACTTCTGAGGGCAAGCTTTTCCACCAATTAATTGTTCTCAGTGTTAGGAAGTTTCTCCTTAATTCCAAATTGCTTCTCTCCTTGGTTAGTTTCCAACCATTGCTTCTTGTCCTGCTTTCTGGTGCTTTGGAAAATAGTTTGACTCCCTCTTCTTTGTGTTAGCCCCTCACATATTGGAATACTGCTATCGTGTCACCCCTAGTCCTCCATTTCTCTAGACTGGCCATACCCAATTCTTGCAACCGTTCTTCATATGTTTTAGTCTCCAGGCCTTTAATCATCTTAGTTGCTCTTTGCACTTTTTCCAAAGGCTCGAAATCTTTTTGGTAATGTGGTGATCAAAACTGGATGTAGTATTCCAGGTGTGGTCTTACTAAGGATTTATAAAGCAGTACTAATGTTTCATGGGATTTTGATTCTATGCCTCTGTTCCAGCCATCCTGAAGATTATAATTTTAGAGAAGATTGAGTAGTTGAGGGTAGACCTAGAACCTCCAATCTAGATCCTCCATTTGGTCACATAATTCCATTTTCAACACCTATCTCATAGAATTGTTCCATGGTTTAAATCTAGGATTTTCTAATTTAATAGTACAGACATTGATTGTGGTGGTTCTTCAAAGCTTCAGATAGAATGTTGTTGTTGTTAGTTGAGAAGTTGTGTTCGACCCATCGCGACCCCGTGGACAACGTTCCTCCAGGCCTTCCTGTCCTCTACCATCTTCTGGAGTCCATTTAAGCTCATGCCTACTGCTTCAGTGACTCCATCCAGCCACCTCATTCTCTGTCTTCTTCTTCTATTGCCCTCAATCTTTCCCGGCATTAATGGATACAATTCTTTTAACTAGACATGTAGAAACCTTTTCTGCTTCCACGTTTGCAGATGACTTCAACCTTTTCCTAGTTCTCTTTTTGACACTACAGTTATATTCTCCACATTACAGTTGAATTCTGATGTGATTATTGTTGATTTTTTCCACGCATGCACATACAAACACACATGCCCTCATTGCCTTGGATTTATACTTCTGTGTTCTTCTGCTCTACTAATATGATTAAAAACTGCAGTGGGGCGTGAGGGCAGGACTAGGATAGAGCCCCCCCCAATTATTACATATGGTTTTCCAGTGCACACAAAAAACCTTTTTAATTGATGTCAACTCCTTACGCAGATAATTGAGTCTGTGACTAACATGTAGAATGTAAATGCAGAGAGAAAATAGAAAGTCAAGGACAATTTATTTAGATCAAGCCATGTGATTCTTTTCAGAAAAGGTGGATCAAATTGGCATTCATCCAGAACCTGTAATTTGAAAGGGTAGATTGGATTCAGAGGACTAAGGGCCTCGGGAGACCATTTGGTTGCTAGAAATAAACAAACAACCCCCCCCCCAAATCTTTTCTGCTAAGATTTTAAGAACATAGCAAAGGGTTTGTCTTCATATCACCCCTCACCTTTTGGCTAAAGGACAATGCTTGCAAGCTAATAGTCATTTATTATGTGCGGGGGGGGGGCACAGAGTTCTGATGTGACTTTCCAGGTTCTACATTTGCCCCATATTAGAATAGAATAGAATAGAATAGAATAGAATAGAATAGAATAGAATAGAATAGAATAGAATAGAATAGAATAGAATAAGAAATAGAATAGCATATGAAAATGGGAATAGAATAGAATAGAATAGAATAGAATAGAATAGGGAACAGAATAAGGAACAGAATAGAATAAGGAATGGAATAGAATAAGAAATAGAATAGAGTAGAATTAGAAATAAGAATAGAATAGAATATGAAAATAGGGACAGAATAGAATAGAATAGAATAGAATAGAATAGAATAGAATAGAATAGAATAGAATAGAATAGAATAGAGTAGTAGAGTAGAGTAGTAGAGTAGAGTAGTAGAGTAGAGTAGATCAGGAAGGGATCTTGGAGGTCTTCTAGTCAAACCCCCTGCTCAACAGGAGACCCTATACCATCTCAGACAAATGACTGTCCCATTTCTTCTTAAAAATCTCCAGTGATGAAGCACCCCCAACTTCTGAAGGCAAGCTGTTCCACTGGTTAATTGTCCTCACTGTTAGGAAGTTTCTCTTTCATTCCAGGTTGCTTCTCTCCTTGATTAGTTTCCCTTTGTTGTTTCTTGTCCTGCCCTCTGGTGCTTTGGAAAATAAGTTGACCCCCCTCTTCTTTGTGGCAGCCCCTTAGATGTCGGAAGAGTGCCATCATGGCACCCGTAATCTTTCTTTTCATTAGAATAGCCATACCCAAATCCTGCAGCCATTCTTCATATGTTTTACTCTCTAGGCCTTTAATCCTCTTAGTTGCTGTTCTCTGCATTTATTCAAAAGTCTTAACATCTTTTTTGTACTGTGGTGACCAAAACTGGATGCTGTATTCCAGGTGTGGTCTTATTAAGGTTTTATTCGAGGGTTGAGTTCACAGTGTGAATTAGATGGGGCTTAGTCGGTGAGTCTAAACACAGTGTCTTTTGTGGGAGCCAGTTTCACAGTTACTGCCACCTCCAAATCACTTTGGTTTTAGCCACAATCCAAGAGCTGAAGCATTGTGGGTTAGTAGCCTTCACAATTCCTCAATCAAAGGCATTGTCAAGGAACATTAGAAGGATTCAAAGGACAGAAGTGGTTTAAAGCAGTGACTTTTTCTTTGGTTTCAAACACAGTTTGTTCAAAGTGCACTCAGCAATGTAATGACTTGTCAATGGCTGGGAGTACTGGATGTCTTTAACAAAAGAGTAAAAACCAAGTTTTTGAAATTGAGGCCACTCTATCAGCTGGGTGAAATCTGTTCACTCAGTCTTCACAA
The DNA here is from genome assembly GCF_016545835.1 of Crotalus tigris. Classification (NCBI taxonomy): domain Eukaryota; kingdom Metazoa; phylum Chordata; class Lepidosauria; order Squamata; family Viperidae; genus Crotalus; species Crotalus tigris. Next base: position 527,950 of record NW_024100530.1, on the reverse strand, counting down.
TGCAGCAATCAAATGGAGAACAGTTACATACCTTATAGCAGGGGTGTCAAACTCAATTTCATTGAGGGCGCATCAGCATTGCGGTTGCCGTCGGGGCTGGGTGGGTGTGGCCCGCTCTACATTGTTCGCATCAAGGGTGCCTGTGGGGGCCTGGGCAGGAGTGGGATAGATCTGAGGATCTCTGGCAGAAGGGGGTGGAACCAGGGCAAGGTCCACTGGAGGAGCCTCGCTGTTCCTCTCAGGCCATGCGGGGGAGTGGGGTGGGCTTATGGAGCTAAGACTGAATGCGTTTCAGCATAGATGGCCACCACAAAATTGTACATTGGCTCCCGTCCGGCCTGGGCCAGGGCCAAGGCAGCGGGGGGCCATTCCCTCACTGTTTCCAGGATGGCTTCGCGGGCCACATGAAACCACTTCGCGGGCCGCATCCGGCCCCCGGGCCTTGTGTTTGACATGTCTGCCTTATAGGAAGATCAAATGTATTAGCTGCAGGCAAATATGAAAGGAAGTCCAAGCTAATAGAAAATGCAAATAGCAAGCTATTGCAGTTCATAAACTAGTTGTTATGGGTCAAAAACCACTTCTTGAGAGATATCATCTATTTCTGTAATAACCAATCCAGATGTTGGACCAAATTCCTGCCTTGTTATTGAGCTATATTCAGCCTGCAATCGTAGGAGCTCTCCATGGTCCTGACCCACAATCACTGATTTATTACACTTCGCCCAAACTGCTTTTTTTTTTTTTCTATAAAAGGAGGAAAAATCCTTTAGTAATTCTTGTTCTTTTAGAAAACCCACTATTACCGGGTGAAAAGATGGAATTTCAGATCTTGGTTAAAAAAAAAAACTTATTTCAAAATCTCCTTTTTTATTATTCAACTGTTATTCAGCAATATACAATACAGTTTATAAACAAATGTCTTACCTTGTTTCCAATCTTTTATTTTTTTTTCTATTTAAAAATAAATATTATTGACAGTGAATATTCATCACGTTAAGATGTGCCTTTTTTTAAAACCAATGTTTTCAAAAGAAATAATTTAAAAAGAGGAGAGCGGAGGGGGCGGCAATGATAATAATAATAATAATAATTCTAACCACAAGTTTCTATTCAAAAAGAACCTTTCTTTAGAAGAGCTTTGTCTCTTCCTGTTCAACAGTTCGTGCAAAATCAATTATCAGAGGACAGGTTTTTTAAAAAAAGGAAACAGTTGTTAAAAAAAAAAGGAAAAGAGAAAATTATAGCTACCTTGTGTGAAATAGGGCATTGATGCCACAGGATCTTAAAACTAAATTTATCATGTCAGGTGGCAAACCTTTCATATAATGTCCCCAAAAATATGCTTTACCCTTCCCCTGTAGGATGTGTCATGCTTCCTCTCCATCTCTGTCCATCTTTTAAGATTGTAGTTCTTGTTGAGGGTCGTTGCATTCTTCACTTTGTTCTAATCGTGGTCTCATCCATTTGGCCGAGGATTATTGGATAAAGAAGTCCATCAGTGGTTTAATAACAAGTGTACAAGCTTATGCAGCATGAAGAGGAACGTACAGAAGAATGAGTGAGTAGCATAAATAGGTTCTGTACCTAAGGAAAAAGAGAACGAAGGAAAAGTAAAATACCAGAGGAGGGAAGCAGGGAAAAATAAACTTTAATTTGGGCAAAAGTTAGGAGGTTATTGGCATAGCATTTAGGACAGAATTATTGGTCGATGACCTTGTTGCGATCTGGAAGAGAAAGTCATGGAAATGATAAGAGATACAGATAGAAAAAGAGATAACAGAACAGCAGAGTTGGAAGGGACCTTGGAGATCTTCTAGTCCAACCCCCTGCTCAAGCAGGAGATCCCATATCCTTTTAGACAAATGGTTGTCCAATCTCCTCTTAAAAACCCCCAGTGATGGAGCACCCACAACTTCTGAAGGCAAGCTGTTCCACTGGTTAGTTGTCCTCAGCAGAAGGACATTTCTCTTTAATTCTAGGATGGATCTCTCCTTGATTAGTTTCCATCCATTGCTTCTTAGCCTGCCTTCAGGGGCTTTAGAAAATAGGTTGACCCCCTCTTCTTTGTGGCAACCCCTTAGATATTGGAAGACTGCTATTATTTCTCCCCTAGTCTTTCTTTTCATTAAACTAGACATGTCCAATTCCTGCAACCGTTCTTCATATGTTTTAGCCTACAGTCCCCTAATCATAGATAGATATAGAGATACTGAGATAAACAGAGACAGAGGCAAAAGATAGGAATAGAGAGGGATAGGGACAAAGATGGTAGAGGTAGAGATAGAGAGTGATGGGATGTGTGTGTGTGTGAGGGAAACCCACACAGTAAAAAACAGACATGGCAAGATAGTGTATTCAGCCTAAAAATAAAGTTATATACAGTATGTGCATCCATTCCCCATCTCATAATTTGGAGTCTAGAGATGGAGATATTTCAAAATGAAGAATTGTGTAGAGATCCAGGAAGGGTCAAAGAACAGAGCTGGAATGGTAAGAATTTCAGATAGCTCCACCCATTCGTAAATTACCTGTCTGTCTGTATATTCAGGGGCTTTGATTATAGGTAGTCCTTGCTTAGCAACTACACTGAGGACCAGCAACTTGTTAAGCGAAGCAGTGGCTTAATGAAACCATGACTGTTTATGATTGACTTCAGCTTTGCTTTGCTTTACAGGCCTACAAAATGAGAGGGTTGTTTGCCAAGTTACTCCTTCATCACTGCTGAATCTGCAAATGGTTGCTTAAATGAGGCAGTCGCTAAACAAGGATTACATGTATTCACAAAATTGCTGCCGCAAGGGCTCATTTTTGATTTTTGAGAATGCCTCCATGTCAGATGCAGAGTTCAAAAAGATTCTTCAGATCAAGATAATATGAGAGGCATCCTGCTTTGCAGCGTGCCAGCTTCCCTTTTAATTTTTATTTCTAATTAAATCAATCTTTTAAAAGCAAGAACGGAAGCCAGGTAACCCAACGTGGATGGCATTGCCTGCTGCTGCATCTAATAGAAAACAAGTAGGTGAAATCTGAGATCTCAAAAACTTTCTGCAAAAGGAGAGTGGCAGGCTACCTGATGATGGCGCTAGAGAGCTGGAGCTTAGATCTACAATATATAGTCTGCAAAAACATACATGACCTCTAGATGGCAGAAAAGACAGACAAAACCTCCAACATTGTGAGTTCTCCTGATTTTTTTTTTTTTTTTTTTTAGCCGACAGTAATAAATCCAGTGCGGTAGAAAATCAATTCCTAGGACCTAGGAGCTTCTGATTCTTACTCCTGTCCTTAAAATTCTGAATGATAAAGAATAAATAAAGCCAAAAAAAGCAAGATGGATAGATAAATAGATAGATAGATAGATAGATAGATAGATAGATAGATAGATAGATAGATAGATGACATATGCATAAAATAAAACAATTGGCTATTTTTAAACAGCTAATTCTTGCAAATGAATTAGCCCCCAAAATAGCTGATAGGACTGTCTCTTTTTAAAATATATAGCACTGGGTTGGCACCGAGCTTCCAGGAAACTAAAAGACAATGTGGCTTGATTCCAGCATTTCTTGATTAATAGGATGTGAACCAATGTTGTCTTTGGCCAAGGGGAGCAAGATTCACCTTGACAATTTCCATTATAGGAAGATAATACATTTTCTGGATAGGCTATACATATACCAAGTTAAAAACAAATAAACCCATACGGGATAAATAAATCTAGACCAAGGGCCTGAAGGACAATTAAAGAATGTGCGAGTCAGTAAGCACAAAATACAGAATGCTGGAGAAGATAAGCCTTTGGCTGATGTGGTCCGACTTCTTTATTGATTATGTTCCTTGGGGCAACATACATATTTCTCTTCCTTGCCAGATTTTACGCTCTGCACTCCTCTGAAGTCAAGACTGTGAAAATATGATTAATCTCAACTGCACCATGAATTTCATCACTGGGTAAAGGTTTGAACCCAGAACTTTCCAGTCTTAATTCAAGCTGTTCTTTCCATAGTTTCTGCTTTTCCATCCCATTCATCTCTTAGATGAAGTTGCCTAGTGGTTATGTCTGGAAAAGACAGGAACATGGCAGCTTTTTTGGGGGGTGACCAAATGGCTAGCAAGATTAATCATGTCATGGGATGCAAGCATCTAGATAGCTTTTAGATATAAGTCAAAGCTTTCAGTTTTCTATATCTCTTTGCTACCATCTTGTAGTTCTTGATGTTTTTGCAGCCCAGAGATGGTCCTGAGGATGAATCATAATATTTGATGGACAAACTCTGGACTGGAAACCTGATGTTCTTCAGATCTTCTGGACCTTAACTTGTCAATCCCTGCTCCATTGACTCAGTTTGCCAGGGCTCATGGGATAGAAGCATAGGGCTTGAAGAGCCCTTGGAAGTCTTCTAGTCCAACTTTCTGCTCAAACCAGAGACCCTAAACCAGTGGTTCTCAACCTTTTTAATGCCACGACCCCCAACCGGTCGTAAGTCAAGGACTACTCAACTGGTGCAGCACCGTTTGCAGAATGGGACTTTTGGCGGGCTCAGCAGGGCAGAGACAGCCTGGACAATTCCTATTGGCTTTTGAAAGCCAATAGAATTAGACTCTATTCAAGAGAGTCTATTCTATTGGCTTTCAAAAGCCAATGGAATAAAAGGGAGTAGCACAGCTAAGGAAAAGGGGGGGAATGGCGGACTGCGTTGTTTGGTGACCCCCGTGAAATGGTCGTTCGACCCCAAATGGGGTCCCGACCCACAGGTTGAGAACCACTGCCCTAAACCATTCCAGACATAGAGTTGCCCAATCTTTTCTTGAAAACCTCCAGCGATGGAGCATCCACAACTTCAGGAGGCAAATTGTTCCATTAATTAATCCTTCTTACTGTCAAGAAATTCCTCCCTAATTCCAGGTTGCATCTCCCTCTGACGAGCTTCCACCATTGCCTCTTGTCTGTAGGGGAATCTGTAGCCTCAAACATCTGGAGTCTTGTCAACCCCTTTACTAGTTGGTGACCCATTGCGCTATTCCAGCGCAAAGCAGTATTTTGTAGCCCAGTACATGAATGAATTTAGGATTAAGACTGTAATTAAGACCTAGGAGCCCTGGTGGTGATTCAAATGGCTGTATTGCAGGCTGTCTCTGCCCACAGCGAATAGTTTGATTCTGACTGGCTCAAGGTTGACTCGGTCGTCTAGCCTTCTGAGGTTGGTAAAATGAGGACCCAGATTATTGGGGCTAATATGCTGACATTGTAAACCACGCAGAAAATGCTGTGAAGCACTGTTGCAGACTAACACATTGTTCACTGCCAGCAGTTCGATCCTGACCGGCTCAAGATTGACTCAGCCTTCCAGCCTTCCAGCCTTCCGAGGTCGGTAAAATGAAGACTCAGATTGCTGGGGGGCAACAGGCTGACTCTGTAAGCCACTCAGAGAGGGCTGTAAAGCACTGTGAAGTGGTATATAAGTCTAAGTGCCATCACTATTGCTAAATACTATTGCTATTGCTAAGTTCCGGCTTTGCCTTGGTTGATCGTTCAGCTCAGCTCAAGGGAAGCAAAAAGGGAGAGAGAAAAAAACAGGAAAAAAATACACTCTTCCCTCTTGGTGCTGTCTTTGAATGTTTTTATTAAAAAAAAATCTGTCAATCGATATCACTCAGCCTCAAGTGTGCTGCTCTCTTATTAGATTTCAGTGCAATCCAATTTGCAGCACTTTGGAAAGTTTTCCAAGAAGCCCCTGGCAGGAAAACAGCTAACCTCCTTTGCTCGTGGGCAATTTTTAATTAAAAGCTTTGCATAATTTTTGGTACCGGTTGCCCTTCGGTGGCTTGGCTGTGTTACCAAGAGAATCGGAGGATTTGCCTCAACCCCCAGATCTTGTTTCTTGGGTTTGTTTTTTTTTAAAGAAAAACTAACCAGCACCTGCGTAGATCCTCACCTATTGCTTCCTGAAGCCAGAAAGTGGAAAAAAAAAAAAGATAACTCTAAATCGTATAGTCAAGGCCATGGTTTTCCCAGTTGCAATGTATGGCTGTGAATGTTGGACCATAAGAAAGGCTGAGCGCAAAAGAATGGAGGCCTTTGAATTATGGTGCTGGAGAAGACTCCTGCAAGTCCCCTGGACTGCAAGGCGATCAAACCAGTCAGTCCTAGAGGAGATCAACCCGACTGCTCTTTAGAAGGCCAGATCCTGAAGTTGAAACTCAAGTACTTTGGCCACCTAATGAGAAGGAAGGATTCACTGGAGAAGAGCCTAATGCTGGGAAAGATGGAGGGCAAGAGAAGAAAGGTACGACAGAGAAGGAGGTGGCTGGATGGAGTCACTGAAGCAGTAGGTGTGAACTTAAATGGACTCCAGAAGATGGTAGAGGACAAGAAGACCTGGAGGAACATTGTCCGTGGGGTCGCGATGGGTCGGACATGACTACGCAACTAACAACAACAAACCACCCATTTCTGATGATATAGAGGTAATCCTTAACTTACCACCACAACTGAGACATTTGTTAAGTGAGTTTTGCCCCATTTTATGACCTCACTTGCCACAGCTGTTAAGTGAATCACTGCAGTTGTTAGTAACATGGTTGTTAAGGGAATCTAACTTCTCCATTGATTTTGCTTGAGAGAAGGTCACAAAATGACTTCAGGACACTAACCGTCATAAATACGAGTTAGTTGCTAAGCGTCTCAATTTTGATCACGTGACCCTGGGGAGGCTGCAACGGTGATCAGCGTGAAAAATAGTCATAAATCACTTTTTTCAGTGACGTTGTACCTTTGATCAGTCACTAAATGTCAGTTGAGGACTACCTGTATTGCTTTTTTTAAGATTCCATATTGATTTACAGCCTGTCAAAATTATGTGACAGATGCCTTATCTGAGAGCTAATATGAATAGCAATAGGCATCATAATAATATAAATTAGAATACAGAGTCAAATTAAATCTGGTTCCTGGAAAGGTTAGACTGGCTCTCTGGAATCTCTCTGGGGAGAAAAGTTTGACAGTCTGGTTTGCAAAGATCAAGTTGATCACTAGATGGCAAACTCTTTGCTTTTTTATACTATTTCTGGGTTTTTCAGAAGTCCACCGGCCTCTGGGTTATAAGCAATGTCAAAATTGGAGAAATACAAGCAGCTTTTTGCACCCAGCAAACATTTAAGATGGATTTTGCATTAGGCCTAAAGGGAGAGACTAACTAAATTTTGACTGGAATGGAAGGAGGAAAAAAAAAAAAATGAAATGACCTCCAAGGTCAAATTGGAATTTTTCTCACAGCGTTTATTCCTCAACAAGAGCCAGACTGATTGTAAAATAAATAGCTGAGCGCTGCCATGAAGATCAACCAGAACCAATGAGAATGGTTAGTTGGCTGTGGTCTAAAGCCATTTCAGTGCTTTGCCACAAGGGTCAAGACTGTTATGATGCAGAAAAATACGACAAGGGAACAATCTACCTGCTGCTACACATCCTGACTGCAGCTAGGCTTGCTTTAGCGCAAAAATGGAAGAGCAAGGAAATTCCCACAGAGGAAGAGTTAATACATAAAATATTAGCATGTGCGGAAATGGACAGGCTCACAATTATATTAAAAGACAAATGTGGATCAGTTTATTATGAAACCTGGGATAAATTTTACCACTGGAGGAATTTGAAGAGGACAGTCGGGATTAAAGATGAAGGTTAAGATAGAAATATATGTTATTTTAGAACAAGTATTGTATATAAAACTTAGATGTATATGTAGAGATGAAGAATTGATTGTAAAAAGTGGAATAATCTGATAAGAATGTATATACTGGAATGTCACGTTAAATCCAATGTTGGTTTGTTTTTAACTGTATTATAAATAAAATTTTGTAAAAAAAAAAAGACTGTTATGATGGAGATTCGTGCTGCACATTGTCAAAGGCTGGAACATGAGTGAAGGATCTAACTTCCAAGAACCTGTCCAAGCTACTCACTAAAAATAAGTCACCTCTAAAAGGCAGATCAAGCGAGAGAGTACATTTCTATCAGAGTACATTTCTACAGAAAACCTCATCCCTACAGACAGAAATTACAGCAATATTGCGGATTCAGATTCACCGGGTAAGCAGCGTAGGGAAACCTTCCTTGCTGTTACCGTAAAAATAGGAAGATGGATGTCTGCAGTGGGACTCTTCATGTGCTGCTGTACACATCGTGAGAAAACATTATTTGATTCCATTTTGGCTTAGGAGGCTACAGGAACCTAGCCGCTAGGGTTTCTAAAGTAGGAGTTATGGCTACAAATTCTGGTTAAATTAACTAATAGTGGCTTGCTCCAGAAGACGTGATTAAGCAAGTCGTGAATGAATAAATGTGAACCCAGGAAAAGGATGTGACTTCTATCCAGGTGTGTCCAGTAGAAGTCAGAGTGATGTCATGCAGGAGTCATGGTGGCGCAGTGATTAGAATGCAGTGTTGCAATTAACCTGTGGTATTGGTATCACTGCCCACTGCCAGGAGTTAGATTCTGACTGGCTCAAGCCTCCCATCCTTCTGAGGTTAGTAAAATGAGGATCCAGATTGTTGGCGGCAATAGGCTGACTGTAAACTGCTTAGAGAGGGCTGTAAAGCACTATGAAGCGGTATATAAATCTAGGTGCTATTGCCCTCCCTCCCTCCCTCCCTCCCTTCCTTCCTTCCTTCCTTCCTTCCTTCCTTCCTTCCTTCCTTCCTTCCTTCCTTCCTTCCTTCCTTCCTTCCTTCCTTCCTTCCCAGTGCTTAGAATACAGTATTGCAGGCTGACTCTGTCCACTGTCAGGAGTTCGATCCTGATGGGCTCACGGTTGACTCAGCCTTCCATCCTTCTGAGGTCAGTAAAATGAGGACCCAGCTTGTTGGGGGAGCAATGGGCTGACTCTGTAAACCACTTAGAGAGGGCTGTAAAGCACTATACAGCTGTATATAAGATCTGAGTGCTATTGCTATGCTGTTCACAGTGTCATTGCACACGTCATACAAATTGTGTCATTTGCATCAATCACAAATGACATCAGTGATGTCATTCCTCTCCCTTGGCCAATGTTGTCACAGTGGGCATGATGTCAGTTATCTCCAAGGGATCCTCCTACGCCTAGCCAAGCCTGAATTCTTACAAGGCTAATGCCTGCATGCATACATGCTGGGGCTTACTTCCAAGAACTCAGCAGAATTTTATTCTCTGCCTTTATGCAAAGATTCTTGCTTTCCAGTAAACATCTCAGATGTGACACTGGGGGCACCTGAAGATTTTATCAAAAATTACAGGATGACAGCTGCTCACATTGACTAAAGCCAGTTGGGGGGAGAGAAATAGGTAATGTGTTCTTCATTATGCAAATAGTAATAACGCATCGTAGGTAAAGAAGTTAGTAAAGAAGTAGCATCATAACCATCCTTGTCTAGTACAGCGTGCAAAGCACGCCAAGGGGGTGCTTCAAAGCACATTGCAAAGAACAACATGTTTCATACTTGAAGTGTTGAGGCATCCTTTTTCTCTCCCATAAGTACTCTGAAGGGTTTCCCAAGGTGTCTCAGCCCATGTAAAGCATTTTCAATTGACTAGCCATCCCAGTGGAATTGCTGTCTGTGCCTGCACTCAGATACCCACTGAGAGAAGCTGGAAGGGCCCTCAAAGCATGCACCTTGTTTCAATGCTTCACAGAAAAGTGCTTTGTTCATCTCAGCACCCTCCATAGATTTGTATTACCTGACTGATAAGGCCAGATCTAATGCACACTTGAGGAACTGCAGTGTCACTGAACTTCAAAAGGTTTGCATCAGCTATGGCAAATCTAGACAGCACACTAAAAAGCAGAGATGTCACCCTGCCAACAAAAGTGCGTATAGTCAAAGCTATGGTTTTCCCAGTTGCAACATATGCCTGTGAAAGTTAGACCATAAGGAATGCTGAGTGCCAAAGAATGGAGGCCTTTGAACTCTGGTGCTGGAGAAGACTCCTGCGAGTCCCCTGGACTGCAAGGCAATCAAACCAGTTGGTCCTAGAGGAGATCAACCCTGACTGCTCTTTAGAAGGCCACATCCTGAAGTTGAAACTCAAGTTCTTTGGCCACCTAATGAGAAGGAAGGACTCACTGGAGGAGAGCCTAATGCTGGGAAAGATGGAGGGCAATAGAAGAATGGGACGACAGAGAATGAGGTGGCTGGATGGAGTCACTGAAGCAGTAGGCGTGAGCTTAAATGGACTCCAGAAGATGGTAGAGGACAGGAAGGCCTGGAGGAACGTTGTCCATGGGGTTGCGATGGGTCAGACACGACTTCTCAACTAACAACAAGAACAAGGCACATGCTGCAAACCCCATAGTGACTGGTGGACCTAGTATATTGGAATTTGAATAATTTATGGCATTTCTTTTGATGAATTGAGCCATCAGTTCACCAGTCCCAAGCCATCTTTCTCTTGCCCAGGGGTCTTCAAACTTGGCCCTTTTATAACATGTGGACTTCAGTTCCCAGAATTCCTCAGAATTCTGGGAGTTGAAGTCCACAAGTCGTAAAAGGGCCAAGTTTGAAGACCCTTGCTCTAACCACTCTGCAAAATTTCACATAGGTAAAAAGGAACCAGCTGAGGCTCTCCTAGGATGACCACAAATAGTTCACAGCTGGGAAAGACTCATGGTGTGTCCTAGCCCAGCTCTTGGGAGATCTCAGGTCAAGTCTGGGGAAGCAACTGCCAATCAGCGTTGACATCATGAACTTCCTAGCTTGGCCAAATTAGATAAAGACCAACATTAGCAAAAGCGCGTCCTCCTGAATCCCTCATCATGAACCTTCACTAGATGGCATATTATAAAGAAATGGACAGAAGAACACCACACAGCCTTTTCTGCTTTTTAAGAACTAATCTATGTGATGTATTGACCAAAGAGACAGGGAATTGAAGCAATTACCTTTGTCCCATCTGTTCAGTACAATTCGGCCTCTCCTCTCAGTCTCTCTGTGGGTACCTTGACACAACAGCTTTACTTAATTATTCTTGGATCTCGTTTAAATGACAGCTTTCTGCCCACTCAGTAGTTGAGGACAATATTGTTCATTAAGTGAGCATGGCTCAATATAAAATGTTCCAGACTGTTTCCTTGATCTGAAAGACCTCATTGCCACAGATTCCCCAGCTGTGATTAAAAACTCGTTCATATTTGCGGCGTGGATGTATCATTTCAACTTGCCTGGAGATTTCACCTAGACCTGAGTCAGGATTTACCAACACGAGTAAAGGAGTGGGTTGCAAACAACATCTCTGACTTTCTCTATTGGAGACTCACAAGAGCACATTAACACTTGCTTGAATGTGATACCCTCATGCAGTTAGCGATCCTGACCATTGCAGAACAGTTGAAGATGCAGGCAATTTATTTGTGCTGATGCCGCTGTGTGTACGGAACCTGTTACAGATCTCTGTTCACCATCAGTAGCTCAGAGGTATTGGGAATTACAGAAGCTTAGAAAGTCCTTTTGCTTTCATTAATAATCTTATGAGTGCACGGTCCTTTTTTTTCCAGTCTAAAGACTGAAGATTTGATTTTGAGTGCTGTGCTCAAGCTTCAACATATTGGCCGGGCTAGAGCAGAGGAAAGCAAAACTATGATTCCCTTTCACAAATATAAACAAAATGAAATCAAATTAATTAGAGGCAGTCTATCCATGCAAGTAGGTACTTAATAAGGTGTACTTTATCCTGTCACACAACAAATGTATTTCTCTGGCACATTGTAGAAATACTTGCAAGCTCAATCACAGAGAGGGGGGACTCTATAGCTTTTGAGGCTTTGGCATTGCTCCTCTGGATTAAAACCAAAATTAAGTGTGAGCATGTTACATCCATCTTTCTATTCTACCATCCTAGTCCAGTGATGGCGAACCTTTTAGAGACCGAGTGCCCAAACTGCAACCTAAAACCCACTTACACATCGTTGGGTGCCGGGTGGGTATGGCCCATTGACTGGGTGTGACCCATTGGGTGGGCGTGGCTGCGGTGGTAACGGCATAGGTTTGCCACCACTGTCCTAGTCCATCACCTGGTTCAAGATCCACACCTTTCATTAAAGTTTTCTTATGCTACTGTCATTGACCTTGTTTTGCTGCCTTCTTCTGGGTGTGTCTATTCCCTCTGTCTGATCTTATCTGATCTTGGGAAGGATAATAACTCTCATTCTTGCAGGAAGTCTGTCACATCGGTTTTGCACAGTCAAACCCTGGTTGCTGCCTGAACGTCAAACACCTCAAAGTTGGTTAGGATCAGAGAGGCAAATAAGCCCAACGCAATAAATTTTTGAAAACGGGAATGGAGCCATTGGTGCATTCCACTTGACCAGGTGGCCTTGGATGCTGCTTTCATTGTGGATTTTAGTGTATGTTCCTTATTCAGTGTTTCATGCTTCCCGCAAGTATGAGGTGCGTTAACTTGTGTTCTTAATTGTCCTTTCATTCCATTCATGAGCTTGCTTGATATTTTGTTTTCTTCTCTTGGCATCTTTACTGAGAATGTATTCTTGAGGAGGGGGAGCCGGTAGTAATCACCACCACCACTACCACTGGTTAGTACTCAGATGTCCACACCATAACAAAACTTCAGGACTGTAGGCTAGACAAGGAAGTTGAAAAACCATCTGGGATGAAAACCACAGCATATCACATCTGTACCGTTGCCAAGCAATCTACCCAAATACATCCTGAGTCAACCCAACTGGAAGGAATTTGATAATTATGCTTCCCAGTAGTTTAACCCAATATATATCCAGCCAATATACAAATATTCTCATTAGAGACAGATCTCATCCCCTAATCTTGATAAGTGACTCTAGAAAATTAGCTATTAGCAGAAGCTTTATCATTATGGATGGCTACCTTTAATAGCTTATGTCACTGCTTCTTACCCCCCCCTCTAAAAACCCTCTCCTCAGATCTTGATATTCTTCTCTAGATACTAGTAGGAAATTAATTTTACGAGGATGCAAGACAGTTTTCTGAATTGTCAAAACAATTCTAACCCTCTCATCAGTATGTGCTTTTCCCCACCCACACAGCTATGAATGCATTCCATGCAGACTATGAATGTTATAAAACATGGGGAAACAAATGTTGGTTTGTACAGATGGTACAAAGAATCTCCAGTAGTATTTCCCCTTCTTGGGGCACAATGTGCTATCTGCCTTGCCAATTCACAAACAAAGAACTTGCTGTGTCATTTTTAAATATGTCAGATTGGGACCTTGCTGAGCCTAGAAAGGATTTTATGAAGCATGATAATTTCAGACAAAAGCAGAGACATCACCTTGCCAAGAAAAGTATGTGTAATCAAGGCCATGGTTTTCCCAGTTGCAATGAAAGGCTGAGCACAAAAGAATTGAGGTGCTGGAGAAGACTCCTGCGAGTCCCCTGGACTGCAAGACGATCAAACTGGTCAGTCCTAGAGGAGAACAACCCTGACTGCTCTTTAGAAGGCCAGATCCTGAAGTTGAAACTCAAGTACTTTGGCCACCTAATGAGAAGGAAAGACTCACTGGAGAAGAGCCTAATGCTGGGAAAGATTGAAGGCAATAGAAGAAGGGGACGACAGAGAAGGAGGTGACTGGATGGAGTCACTGAAGCAGTAGGCGTGAGCTTAAATGGACTCCAGAAGATGGTAGAGGACAGGAAGGCCTGGAGGAACATTGTCCATGGGGTCGCGATGGGTCGGACACGACTTCACAACTAACAACAACAGGTTTCAGACAAGTTAGCTTTTGGCCAGTGGTTTGGTTTGAGTTGGATTAAAGATCTAGATTTAAGCTGTACTTGTTTAGATAGCTTTGATCTAATGCAGAAAAACATGAAAACTCCGGCTGGATTTGTTCCAAGTTCTGTTTTGTACCCATAATGGCCATCCAGAGCCTTCCTAAAGTTTTCTGAACACAATGAAGGAACAGCAGCTTTCTTTTGAAATGCACCTTTCTGCTTATTCCTGCAGCGTTCTGTCTCTTATACTGAAAGTAAATATACAACCATGTTGGTTAATGGCTATAGATAACTTTATTCTTTCAACATTTGTCTAATGACTTTTCAGACTTTAAATATGGGCTGTGAACCTGCTTCCTCTTCAGTGTGGAATTTGACTTAGGTGCATACTATGTTTTCAGATAGTTCGCTCTACATCTCCTTCCCAGATGTCCAAGACGGTCTTCAATCTGTCGCAGGGGTCTTCAAAGTCAGCCCTTTTATGACTTGTGAACTTCAACTTCCAGAATTCCTCAGCCAGCGTGCACGCTGGCTGAGGAATTCTGGAAGTTGAAGTTCACAAGCCATAAAAGGGCCGAGTTTGAAGACCCCTGATCGATGGCATGATGCTTGCTTCAAACCAAGCATGGTTTGCTCAGTCCCAATTTACTGAGCAAACCAAGTTGAAGTTGTACAACACACTGTGCCATAGAGTCTAGTATACAAATGGCTGGATTCACACAACATGCTCTATCAGACGCCAATAAAATGCGTTATGGAATTTGCATGATGTGTGAATCCAGACTGTTGCTTCGCTTTTCATGTATAAAAGTCGGCACAGGAAAAGGTGATGTTCTTAATAAAAGAACATAAGGAGTGTCCTGCTGGATCAGACCACTGGCCATCTAGTCTAGCAGTCTATTCTCAAAGTGGTCAACCATCTACATAAGGAAGCCTTCTATTACCCAAAAATAGCATGATAAAACACAGACCTTAGTCTGCCTAACGTCTCCCTTCCCAAATGACAATCATTTGCCTTCCAGTGAGAACCAGCCCACAATGCAAAAATAGCTGTAACTAAGAGTTGTCTCAACAACAACTCCATCGCCCTGACACTTTTTTTTTCTTCATCAGTGCAAACTGTACTGGAGTCATTGAAAATAGAAACACACAATTGTTTTGTCACTGTCACACTTGCAGACATGCAGTGGGATGCGCTCATTGTGAACCTCCCACCCGAATCACTCATGAAGAACCCATAATCAGCTCAACTTATATTTACAGTACAAGGATGAGGTAGTAATGAGAGGAGCCCAAGGTATCTCTTTGGGGAAACTACCGAAATACCTACTAACATCCAGAAGCCGCTATGCAAACGTTGGATAATCTTATGAATAAAAATGTGAGCATGCATCATTCTGCTTAACTAGGTACATGATTGTTCAGCTAAATATTCAGAGTTCCCAAGGCTGTTGTCCAAGCATGAATTCTCTTAATCCAAAAATAAGTGGAAGATGGGTCTGGATCTAAAGATCCATATCACGATGGGATATTCTTTGGGAAGACCGCAAACACAACCTCAACGCAAGAATGCTACCCCTCCTTCCTCCTCCTCCTCCTCCTCCTCCTCCTCCTCCTCCTCCTCCTCTTCTTCTTCCTCTTCCTCCTCCTCACTTTTTCCCTCTCCTCCCTCCCTCCCTCCCTCATTCCTTCTCTGTCTGACTGCCAAATGACTCTTGCCAGCTTGCATACGAGTACTGTAGAAACAGGAACACACCCATGGTTAAACCTTAAAATGCAACAAAAATGGAAAAGAAAGGAAAATACAGCATAAGGTCCAAACAAATCAAGATTAAAAATAAGGGGAAGAAAGAACCTTAAGATAAAAATAAACGATGGCTAATTTCCCTGGCTTATTAGAATCTACTCCAGAACAATTTGGTTGTCAGCATCTTCCTGCTTGTCATCATTTTAATGTGTTTTAATGGATGTAAACTGTTGGGCATCAGCGCAAATTGCACCGGTAGTTGAATATGAGAAATAAATTATGAGGAAGTTAAGAGAGCCACACTTGCCTTAACGTCTTTCCCACAAATGCATGACTTTGCACATCCCTGCCACATTCCCTGCATAATTTTACCTGTCGCCCTTCAACCAGAAAGTGGCAAGCCTGAGAATTTTTACTCTTGTAGAAATCACCCCGAGCTCTTGATAAATTTATTAGCAGCGTTCTGCCAAATGTTCACCAATCTACATTCTCTTCAAGATGAGGCCACTACAGCTATACACAATGAGGTGACCGCAGCCACACCTAGAGATTTCTATAAAAACATGATTATATCAGCAGTCTTATCTTCAGTTGCTTTTCTAGGTAATTTTTTCCCCTGCCCATTGGATTCACATATTAGGATCCCTTCACCCTTCTAATATACGGTGCCACCGGTTGCTAACTCTGAATTGCGTTTGCCAATTTAATCCTCTTTAGTGTTCATTTCTCCATTGAATGTATAAAGAGAGACTATCTCTGCTGTCCTTCCCTGGTTTAACCACATTCGCTCTGCTGAAAACTGCATTAGTAAAACTCTTTCTGCAATAAAACCGCTTTCTAGGACATACCAACAGCCTTGGAAGCAATTATTTCTCTCGGCGTGCATTTGAAATGAAGTCGTTGAGATCTGTTCCTTTCCAAACTCTGGTACTTTTTATTCCTGTATTAATAGATACTTCAGATATTTGTACTGTTGCCATTGTTGGCTTGGCTTGGGTGTATCTGTTTCATTTCATTTCATTTTTTTTGAAGAAAGAAATCTTTAGGCAGTCCCTCCCACTCCAGTCACTGCATAATTATAATGTTTGTAAGCCTATTCTATTCTACGCACATCTGGATTAGTGTGATGAGTGCACAGGGGTAACTTATTCTACCCTGGCAAAATCTTGACAGATACGAGTTTATGAACATTACATAATGGTGCCAAGTTGTATGGATGGGAGTGAGATGTTCTTTTCAGCAATTGCCTAGCCCAGTGGATCTCAACCTGTGGTCCACGGACCTCTGGGGAGTGCACGATGTCGTCAGACCCTGTGTAGGCTTGAAGAAATGTTATGATTTAAACCTTGAATTAAGTCTCGGGGGTCCGTGGCCAAGGTCTGTGGCCATAAAAGGTATTTAAAGGAGGTCCATGGTGAAGAAAAGGCTGGGAACCACTGGTCTAGCCAACAGATGCACAGACAAAACCCCAAAGTGAAGTTGCAGCAAAAGGCTGTTGCTTAAAGTGTGTGGAACCATCCACACTCTGCTTTGGTATACAAGTACAGAGAAGAGCAACAAAGATGATTAGGGGACTGGTGAGTAAAACTTATAAGGAATGGTTGCTGGAATTGGGTATGTCTAGTTTAATGAAGAGAAGGACGAGGGGGGACATGATAGCAGCCTTCCAATATCTCAGGGGCTGCCACAAAGAAGAGGGAGTCAAGCTATTCTCCAAAGCGCCTGAAGGCAGGACAAGAAGCAATGGATGAAAACTAATCAAGGAGAGAAGCAACCTAGAACTAAGGAGAAACTTCCTGACAGTTAGAACAATTAACCAGTGGAACAACCTGCCTCCAGAAGCAGTGAATGCTCCAACACTGGAAGTGTTAAAGAAGAGACTGGACAGCTATTTGTTGGAAATAGTATAGGGTTTCCTGCCTGAGCAGGAGATTGGACTAGTTGATCTCCAAGGTCCCTTCCAACATTATTATTTTTAACTGGCTGCTTCCACTACAATGTTCAGTTTTGATTCTCCAAAGATATGTTCAACAGCATGTTCAGCAGGTTGACTTTGGATAACTGTATCCCTTTTACTCAAGTAATTTTTCTGCACTTCTGTATGTGCTGTGAGCTGATTCTCGGGGGCCTGTTTTGGCAACCATTTGATTGGCATTCGTTCTTGGCATTTGGAAATAGGGGAAGTTATCTTTCTTCCACTTTGTAGCTTTCAAGCTCTGCTACTCAGGCACAAATGGATGTAAAATCACAACAGTGGGATTCAGGTTATGAAAAGCAAGACGTTCCATCTGTAAAACACATTTGCAACATCACAATTTACAATATATATATTTTTTTATACATCCGCTGGTAGGCGGTGTGATGGGGAAAGGACACAAAGAAGAGAAAAAATATTACAGAAGTAAATGTGGAGCAATCCCAAACGTGTCATCCTTTACTCAATAGACATAAAGCACTTAAACTCTTTTTGTCAGGAACAATTCTAGTTCTGGTTCTTTCAAAGAGAAATCAAAATAGACTTTGAACCCACTTCAAAATAAGGTACTTTATTTGTCACTGGAAGAATATAATTTGGGGGTGGGGGGCAGGGTGCCTTAGAGTTAGTCTTCACTCCTGATGGCTGCAGTTTTCCAAGATTTGGGAAGTGGTTTGTTTACCATTGCCTTCTTCCTAGGGCCGAGAGAATGCTCGGCTGGCTTTGTGTCCCAGGCAGGACTAGAACTCACAGCCTCCCAGTTTCTAGCCTGGCACCTTAACCACTACACCAAACTGGCTCTCTCCTGATCTCTGACGCAGAGTTACAAAAATAAAAGTATCGTTGGACGATAAAGCATTTTACAATTTTGTCTTGTTCCTGTAAGCATCAGTGTATGCATTTTTTTTTGCATCAACTGAGAGAGGCATGCCTGTGTTATTCTCTCTCTCTTCCTCTCTCTCCCTCTCCTCTCCCTCTCCTCTCTCTTTCCTCTCTCTCCCTCTCACTCCCTCTCTCCTCTCTCTCTTCTCTCTCCTCTCCCCCATCTCTTTCTCTCTCTCCCTCTCCCCCCTCTCTTGCATATATCAATTCAAGCACAGCTCAATCTGTATTTTTCTCACTTTAGAACTGGGGAACATAGTTCCTGATTGGCACTAACTTTTCAAATCAAGAAGTCCTGTAGCCATGTCTTTTAGACTCTTTACCTTGTAGACTCCAATGACATTTTTATATTCTTCAGTCTGGGAATTAATCAACATCCCATAACAAAAAAGCTTGTTCCCTCATTTGACCTTATTGAGGTCTAAGGCAGCCCTTAATAGTTCTGGCTTTTAAAACACTAGGGATGTGTTTAAAATGTCTTTTGCATGTTTATTACCTTGTGACATTTAAAAACCGGATTCTGATTTCATTTATGCTGAACGCTCTTTCTGGTATTTTATGACTTAGTGAAAGTAGAATAACTGCTGGAACCATTTGTACCATGGAAACTGCATAGCACCCTTGGTGTTTTAATTGCTAAAATTAACAAAGCAAAATTCTGTTGAGGCAGTGGTTCTCCTGCATTGAAGAACAGGGATAATGGCATGGTTGCAAACATCAAGATGGCAGTCACCAAGGCAGGATCAAAACTCCAACTATTTTTTAATGGACATTTGGCCTTATGAATGCCCCTGAATAAGATATTGCTGTTTGGGGTCCTTGGTGTTCTCTGAGCTTGGTGAATTTCTTGTAGACGTTTCATTACCAAACTAGGTAACATCATTGGTGCATCCTCAGTACATATTGCTGTCTTTCAGAGATTCTGTATTTGTAAGATTCCTCCACCGATTAGTTGAGTGAGCTAATTGGCATACATGTCTCTTTTTATTGGAATTTTATTGTTCTATCAGGACTGTGGGATGTTTTTCAGCCAGAAGGAAGCACGTATGTGAAGGAATGTGCCTCTGCAGGAGCAATGGGGGGAAGAGCTTTGCCAACACAGAGCTTTCCTAGAGAGGGCCCTGGATTAAGAGACTGCACAATTCCAGGCTGGAGGGGGGGAGGGGAAGAGGTTCAGGGTAGTCACACCCTACAATCTTTCAGGATGTATCTAGCAGCTTAGAAAGTTATAACTTTAGTTTGGCAAGATTCTGTCTATTCGGTGCAAACAAAATTAAGGACTGGACTTGATTGGAACTTGCTGTCTCCTTAATGGGATTGAGCCTCACAGTGTATGACCTGTGGCTGCCCTAAAAAAAAGTCAGAGATTAAAAACCAGGGATGATCCAGCTTGAATGCTAAATGTCATTGAATTGACAGTTCGGTTAATTAATTAACCAGTCCATCCCAGGTGATGTCATTTTCCCACCATGCATTTATTTTTTTTCTGTCTAGGTCATCTTAAGCATTTAGAGATTGGGATCAGCAGGGGCTATTTCCCCCCCCCCCGAATTTGAGATGCATTTATCTGAATCTGGTGGAAGGATTCTGAGAGTAAGATCTTTTGATAGTATCCCACAATTCAACTATAGGTAGTCCTTGACGTATGATGTAATTGAGCCCAGGATTACAGTCATAAGTGGTGTGGAGTCATAAATTGAGGCACAATGTGACCAGATTTGCAATTGCAGCCATTTTTAACCATAGTTGTTAGGTGAATGAGGCTGTTATTAAGCAAATCCATTTTCCCCAATAGTTTTGCTGGAAACCAAATGGCAGAAACTGGTAAAAATCTCACATTCAATGGCTGTTCAATAGGTTTTCTTTTCAAAAACAGTAGATTCCAGGGATACATTATGCCATCAATAAGGGCTTCCTGTCTAAAGGGTAGTAAATATTCTCTTTTCAAAATCCATACCAATAATAAAAGCTGGGTTGAATCTAAGTAATGAAACCCATCTTGGATAAATGCATTAAAACATTTAATGAATTGAATTCTGGGCATATATTTATTGTGCAACTGCCTTCTAAATACATTATTCATAGACTTGCTGCCAACTGCATGCATTCTGCTAACCCCAGGGGGGAAAAGGGATAGATAGATATATTTGCTAAATCAAATAATTCCAGAGGTGCTCACTGCACTTTAGCGTTTACCAAAGAAACAATATGTGTATCAAACGATGCTAATGTATCATAAACTGAAAAGTTTCTGGAAATGCAGGCTCTTCAAGAAATAATGATGTTACACAGACTCATGCATATCTCTTAAGAGATAATTATACTCTAATTGCTGTCCTGATGAACTATCCTTTCAAATCATGACAAATAGCTACCGAATCAAAGGTATTCAGGAAGCTTCATGATTAAACAGAAATTTGGAGTAAAATCCTTCTTGCAGGAACCAATCTGGGTTGGTCCCCAGGACCAGAGGTTAAGTTTTTGGACTCGTGCTGGACCCCATCCTTGGGGAATGTCTCTCTAGCGCAGTGTGTGCTTCGGGCTACTCTCTGTGTGGTATTTATATGGTACCTAGTTGTGCGTGGCTTTTTAGGTTTTGACTGGGGTTCTATGCCCAAAGCACATATTCTGGTGGAGAGAAGTTCTCTGAAGATGGGCATGAGTCTGAAAGCTTGGAAGATTAAACCTCTGGTGACCAGCCTAGCTTGGATCCCGCAAGCTAGATGCCGAGACCCTGGAAAGTGTGCAGAGAAGAGCAACAAAGATGGTGATCTTGGTTGCTCTTCTCTGCGTACTTTCTAGGGTCTCAGCATCTTTTCTGTATATAGTTTGAACCCAAGTTACCTCCAGGACTATCTCTTCTTCACCCCTGTCTATCAGATCTTCCAGAAGGTCCTCTCCTCCATGTCTTACCATGGCTAGGACTAATACCAACAGCAAATAATGGGTTTTGCTCTCTTTGGGATTTTCCACTGTTTTCCACTGGAATAAGCAATCATCAGAGACTTCCTAATTACAGTTTAAGAAACAGCTGGTGAATATATTTTCTAAGTTAAGAAGCATAACTTGGGAAAGTCAGAAACAAGGTAATCAGGATGCACCAGTGCATGCAAGGCACTGTGTTGCACCATCTGCTATAAACGGCAGGTAGTTATGCTATGTCTCCAGAACACACCTCTGAACATACTTCCATCTAGAAGCCCTCAGAAATTGTCTGTCCAAAAGGCCTGCAGGTGAACAAGACCTTATACCTTTGCAGACAAACACCCCTTGGCTGCCAGCTGAGTTGGAATCTCAATATGTGCCGTATTGAATATCTGGAGCAGACATGTCAAACTCGCAATGTCATGCAACATATTGGAGCTGTTTTGCCATTGCCAGCAACAGAGTGGGCACGGCTTCCATGTGATGTGTCCGGCCCATGGGCTGGCAGTTTGATACACCTGATCTGGAGGCTGAGCCAAAGCATCCAAAAGTCCCTTTAAAGAGTTTCTTGAAGGTTGCTACTCATCTAGAATATAAGAGGCTGCCACAAACAAGATGGGGGTCAAACTGTTCTCCAAAGCACCAGAAGGCAGGACAAAAAACAATGGATGGAAACTAATCAAGGAGAGAACCAACCAAGAACTAACGAGAAATTTCCTGACAGCTACAACAATGAATTAATAGAGTAGCCTGACTCCAGATGTTGTGGGTGCTCCAACATTGGACATTTTTAAGAAGAGATTGGACAGCCATTTTGTCTGAAATGGTAGATCTCCTGCTTGAGCAGGGGGTTGGATTAGAAAATGTCCACAGTTCCTTCCAACTCTTGTTATTCTAATATTTGACCCTGAGAAACAAGGGCATTTGCAGAGAAGGCAAGTGACATCATGCCAGTCATGACATCATTATGTAACTGATAGAAATAATGTCCCGTATTTGCATCAGGATGTGACCGATGCAAATGACTAAATCTGTAGCATTCTGGCAAACATGTTGGGATGCCTGTGTTGTTGCCATGGTTTCTACCAAGAGGCCTATATGGAGGACTATTTCAACTTTTACAAATATTTTTCCAATGGAGATATTGTATTTATGGTTGTGCCTGTAGTCTGTCAAGTTACCGAAAATCCCACTTCCACTGTTCCACCACTACTCACTCTCATATTCTGCATGCAACTTCTATTTTCAACAGCCCACTTCACTTTTTTGATAGAAACATCTTCTTCAAGAACTGTCAGTCATGCATATCCATGCCCCATAGTATTGAAATGGCAGATCTGTCCCAGAAAATGGATGACTTGGAAATTGATGGATGGGATGGAAAAATAAAAAAAGCAGAGGTGATAATGCCACAAGGAAGGAAACACACCTTTACTTTGGGTAATGAAAACCTCAGCTTTAATACATCCTCAGGTTAGGCTAGGCTGCCTAAATGTAAACCTTTGGGGGAGGGAGGGTGTCTCTAGTTGTTCACTTTTATTTTATAGATTTATTTATTTGCATAAATTCCTCCCCTCTCAGTAAACACTACTTACTAGATTCTAGGTGGCTTACGATATTCTAAATAAATACGTGTGGGAGGACCAGATAAAAGAACATATCACATTTACTGTGTTTTCAGAAAAGAACAAGTACCACATTCTTTTAGGAATGATAAAATGGTGGGCTCATTTAGACCTGGGAAGGCTGAATATTGCAAAAAATAAAAAAGGGAGCTGTTGTTATTGCTGTTGCTGTCCTACTCCTATGATGTGGAAGAAAGAGTGGCAGAACCTGGGGGCAGGGTGAAAAGAGGGATCAGCCTAGAATCCCTATATAGCCACAAGCAAACTAAAGCCAACAATCCTTGAGTGCCATTGACCCTTATCTAACTCTAACCAGGTGGTGACTGTTAGTTGAGAAGATTCTTGTGCCTAGGCTACAGTGACAAATCATTTTAATTTAATTTAATTGAACCTTCATGTGTGGACCCGGACTTTCATATCTGACATGATTTTTCAGGGAGTGGGTATTCATGGCACCCTCTCTTTGGGTGGGTAGATTCTATCTGGAGCAACTATCCTAAAGGCCTAAGCCTTTTGTAGGTCATGAGGTATATACCATTATCTTCTAAATATTCTCCTCCCACCTCAAAAATGTGTGTTCTTCAACTACAAGATGAAGGTCCATCTCTGCTCTACACACTTTGTGCTGACACGGACGGTGGGTCCCACTCTTAGGACTTGCTATTAGAACACTCAACACTTTTATAAGCTGCTAGACAACTCATGATCTAGCTCGTAGTTTCAGAGATATTTCCATGCCTAAACAGATAACTAAGGGGAGGCAAAAAGTAGTGGGAATGGAAGCAACTTCCAACTTTCCGCTGGCTTCCCCATTGACCTTCCTTGTGACAGTTGGCATTCACCTGGCTGTGACTGTCCACTGAAGCCATCACAACTTTCCTAAATTTCAATTGCACAGAAGTGTGACAACTTCCGTAGACAACTAGTCATGTGATTTCTAGTTCCAATGCTTATTGCCGACTTGATTTTGGTTGCATTCTGTAAGTTAGCCCTATTGAGATATATTGTTTTAAAAGTTGTTTCCCTATGATGCACTGTTTCACCAGCTGAAGATGACAAACAATCAAATAGACACAAAAAATACATAGATTGCATCCCTCTAGTGAGAGAAATGAAGAGATAACCCGATCCTTACAAATCTCACCTTTCGTTTTTAGAGCACATAAGCTAAGGATATAGATCCAACGCAGCCAGTAACAACAATGTTTTCTTTTCTAAACATTTCTACCTTGTGCCTATTTCTCTTCTATTATTCTGAAATCTCAGTCTAAATTTTACATTCCAATCCTAATCACACTTCAGAATAAACCTCTTTGAAGACTTATGAAATTTATTTCCCCCAATAAAACATGCTTATCACTAGAAGCACAGCTAAATGAATAGCAATAGCAATAGCCTTAGACTTATATACCACTTCACAGTGGTTTACAGCTCTATCTAAACAGTTTACAGAGTCAGCATCTTGCCCCCAGTAATCTGGGTCCTCTTTTTATCGGCCTTGGAAGGATGGAAGGCTGAGTCAACCATGAGCCAGTCAGGATTGAACTGCTGGCATTGAGCAGAGTTAGCCTGCAATACTGCAGTCTAACCACTGTGTCACCACAGCTTTTGAATGCCTTAACAAGAAGACATTTTCCTCCTTGCAATATTTGTAATGGACCTAAAATATAGCATTACTCATACAGGTAGTCCTTGACTTATGACCGCAATTAAGCCCAACATTTCCATTAAGTGAGTTTTGTCCCATTTTATGACTTTTTTGCCACCATTATTAAGTGAATCACTGCAGTTGATAAGTTGGTAAGCTGGTTGTTAGTTGAACCTGGCTTCCCCCTTGATTTTCTTGTCAGAAGGTCACAGAAGGGGATCCCATGATCTTGGGCACAGCAAAGGTCATAAATATGAACCAGTTGTCAAAGCATCTGAATTTTGATCAGATGATCATTTTTCAGTGCGGTTGTGACTTTGAGCGGTAACTAAATGAACTGTTGTAAGTCAAGGACTACCTGTATTATAAATATGGAGGAGGAAGAATGACGAACAATCTAAAGATACATTCAAATAGAGTGATGTCATATAATTATGATCTTGCTGATATTTGAAAATAAATCCATAGAACTGTTGCAATAGCTTCTGTGAGAGAACAAGGTGGCTTCTCTGCTATAATTACTATTACTGATTAATGCTACATAGTGCTTTGGAGAAATGCTTTATATAATAATTTGTAATAGAGTTTTCTTCGTACAATGAGTCTATATTATTTCTATAGTGAATCCTAGGGAGGCAAGTATTCAGTTGACCTTTTAAAGCATTACATTCACTTACTGCCCTGCTGGGAGAAATACAAAGCTTTCTCTTGGATCAACTAAGAGGTTTTCAATGGCAATATTCATGGCATAAGAGCTTCATTGAAAGAAATACTCAGAAATATACTCTAAGTATTAAAACACTATCCAATCACATAAAAATGTTTTCATTCTTCAAAGAATCATATTTTTTCCTCAAAAAGAACATTTGCTTTCAATTTTCTCTCAAAAGAGCATTTGTCCCAAAGACAATTTATCAGAAGCAATGCCCAATTTTTGTCCTTTAAATATTTTCAGTCTACATCAGGCTAAATTCTTTGAAATTGAATGCAATACAACCTCTGGAAGAAAACGTGCATTGAGAATTATTTTAGGCTACCTATTTGAACGGGAGACTATTGGGAAAATGTATTCAGTCCACATGGAGGGCCAAGGTGAATTAGGGTTACAGTGTTGGACTAGAAGACCCAGATTCCACCCAAATCCACCAAAACTCATAGGATGACTTTGGGGCCAGTTGCTCTCTTCCCAGCTTAACCCATTCCCCAAGATTGTGGTGGCAGGCAATGCCCTGTGCGTCGCTAGAAGTGCATAAAAACAATATGAACGTTCAGCTGAACCCTCAGAGGAGGATTTTACACGTCGCCAAAGACGAGCTCAAGTAGAAACCCAACGGAGCAGAAGAGGAACTATTAGCCTGCCGGCTGAACTGACCCAGAGCAAGGGGCGTCCGGACGCGTCTTTGTGGGCAGCCAAGTCAATGCCGGCGCTCAGCACCACGGACAGCTCCCTGCGCTTCCGCCACTCCCCACCGGGTGCCGCTGCGCCTCCACCTACCTGATCCTCGTTGCTGCGGGAGGACGATCGCGGAGCCCGGCCGAGGCGAGGCCGACGAGGCTGCTGCTGCCGCCGCCGCCGCCGCCACAGTTGCGGGGCTGGAAGAAGAGGCGGAGGAAGAGGCGGCGGAGGACGCCGAAGACGCCGAGGAAGAAGAAGAAGAGGAGGAGGAGGAGAGAGAAGAGGAAGCGGCGGCCGCAGCGGCGGTTTCGCCCTGCGCCGGTAGGAGGCGCTTGTCTCCCAGGCCGGGCTCGGCGGTGGCTCGCCCGGACGGGCTGCTTCTCCGCGGGCCGCTGCTCTGGATGTGCGAGACGGCCTCGGCCGCCTGCACGTCGGGAGGCGAGAAGCGCGCCACGACCCGCAACGCCGCTTGGGCTTTATGCTCCTGAGTGTCTTCGTCGCCGTAGTCCGATACCCGGCACTCGTAGACCCCCTCGTCCTGGCGCCGGACCCCTGACAGCCGCAGCCGGTGCGAAATGTCGTTGCCCTGGACGCGCACCGTCTGGAAAAGAGGGGAAAGAAGAGGTTACTTAGGCGTGGTGGGCCCGCTGTGGGGTGTCGTCGGGGCGGCGAGCGGGAGGGTAGCAAGCGTGGCGAAGCCTCTGCAGCCATCAGAGGGCAACACACCCTTGGGTTATCTCCTCCTTGGAGATTTTCTACCCTGCCCTGTTGGGTTTGTGGGCTAAGAACGACAGATTAGGAAAGGGGAAAGGCAACAACAGGGCTGACTCTCATCCTCTCTGGAGGCTCCATCCTGAAGCCAAGGGGAAGCCACCGGAGGCAAAGCAAGACCCCTTGATGTTCATAGCTAACACCCAAAGGTGCTCTCGCCTATGCCTGCTTGAACTCGAACTTGCTTCGTGGTAGACAACAGATAAAAAACACTTTCTTTAGGGCAGTGGTTCTCAACCTTTCTAATGCCGCGACCCCATAATACAGTTCCCCATGTTGTGGTGACCCCCAACCACTTATACATCACTGGGTGCCAGGGGCTTGGCCAAAGAAAAGGGGGGAAAATGGCGGACAGCCTTGTTTGGCGACCCCCGTGAAATGGTCGTTCGACCCCAAATGGGGTCCCGACCCACAGGTTGAGAACCACTGCTTTAGGGAGAGGCAGAACAAAGCTTGTGGGGTGTGGAGAGTAAGGTCATCTTCCCAGCAGTGCAACAAGCAAAGCAGAGAGAGAAGGACAGAAGCCTCTTCTCCCAGTTTGTCCCATGCCTACATGATTCAGTTCTAACCATGAACCCAGTTCCCTAGTAACCCTCCTCCATCCAGCACCCTCCAGATATTATGGACCTTTGAATCCAAACCATTCTAGTGGGAACCCCATTGATGGGCTTCTGATGGGCTTCTGATCTTCCATTGGTTGTTAAATCTTTTTGAAGCTATCACGTGTTGAGCATCGGACCTGCTGGGTGCACAGCCAGAACTCCCATGGAATCTCCCAGGCATGACATCTTGTATCAAGTTGTCACTTGCCCCTCCTCTTCTGTGTCGTGACCCTACTCCCTTTTGCAGCTGATCCCACAATGCATCTGTCCTAGTACATGTTCTACTTTTTGTGGCTGAGAGGGGGAGATGGCCTTATTTCCCCATAGCTTTCTTTTTAGTTATAAATTGCTCTGTGCAGTCAAATCTAAGGAAGATTTAATGAGGCGAGACAATTAAGCAGTCAGGCAACATGTTGTGCAATTCAAAGTCCATTTCATAGACCAAAGATCAACTAATCGTACAGTAGGTTGGTCTCAAGGGCTGGAAGAGGTAGCAAGAAAAAAAAGTTAGTCTTGCTAATATAGTAGATTTCTACACAGGTAGTTGTTTCCATAAGGCTATGCCTCTTTCTAGTTCTACCCTCCTGCCTTCTGGTTTGATTGGCACTCTAATTCTCAAATTCCCAGCCATTTTTATGGAGCGATACGGTAAATCCCTCTGCAAAATCCACCCTCTGATCCGCATTCTGTAATCACATGATTTGAAAATAAGCTAGCTTCTAGCAATGCATCTCAAATCACACTCCAATAGCCTTTCTGGCATTTTGTTCATAGGATCCAATTCAATGTATGAGTCTCTCCAGGAAACCTGACTGAGAACTCTGCCATCCATTCTATGTAATTGTGGATTGTTCTTAAACGTTTCAACCTTCATCTTGCATTCGGATCTGCTCCCCAATTTTAAAGCCTCTTTTCCTCCTTCTGATAACAGCAAATGATTATGGTTTCAAGGAGGTTTGGTTTTCAGTGGATGAAGATCTAAATGCGCCTTCCTGGATGGATAAATCAGAGAAGGATTTGTAGCACTAACCTGAATTTTCGCTGAAAGCTATAACAAATAGCTTCGCAATCTCAGAATCTGTTTGAGTATCAGAAAAGTTGAAAACCCTAATGCATTCCACAAAACACCCCATATCTAGTAGAAAAGCTCTTTTTTTCCCCTCTCACAGGATCATAAATGGTCCCAGCCCAGGAAAGAACCTGGATCAGGACTTGCAAGGAGAAGACAAAGATTCTGAAGGCGCCTGAACTTTATTTCTCTTGGTTACATTTTAGCTTTACATATTATTGCTAAGCCATGGCTTGTTTAATTGTGATTTATGAAACAGATGACAAATATATTCCCATGTGGCCTTTAAGGCACAGAATCAAGATTTGAAAATGGCAATGACAGGCTTACAGAGGCCAAAAAACAAACGCCAAGCAATGTTCATGATGGAGTTTCTAAAGCAATGCCTTGAAAAATCAAATCATCCTTTGATTGTTCTGGTTTAAGTGAATGTATGATGCCTTTTGGTGGTGCTCTTCGTCTTCCAAATTGAATTGGCCTTCTCCCAAATGAAATGGCTCGCCATTGTTCGTCTTTTGCTTCTGTCCATTTCTATTTCTCCAGCCCACAGTGACTATTTCTAAGCACGGGTTCTCTCGTCCAAAATCAGCTACTAATTCCATTTCCTTCTTCCCTTAATTAAATGCATCTCTCCACTACAGTCAACAGCCGGGGCCGTTAATCCTAGCCATTCCCCCTTTCCAGCAACAATGCATTTAAAATATATCACCTGTCAAAATATCAGCCCCAACGTGCTGGGCTTTCTTAATCCTGTCTTCATCCTTTTGTAGAAAGAAAGGGTTCCAATCACATCCAGACACTCATTCTGTGCTTCTGCTCCACAGACTAAATCCAGGGCTCCTTTCTCCTCGTTAAAACACCAATACACTGTCTGCATTTAATCCTCTGCAAAGCTCATAACAATCTCAGCCAGCCAACCCCTCTTACACACACACACAACATTTTCCCCCTCCAAAAATAAAAGAAAAGGAAAGAAAAGGAGAAAGAGATGGAAAGAAAAAAGAAAATAAGGGAAAATTGAAATTCCTTGTGGGAAATCACAGAATTATAGTATCACACAGCTAGAAGAGACCAATTCAGTCACGTCTTCACCCTATTCAGTCGGTAACCTATCAACTGCATCTGGTTAATTTAATGTAAATGTAAAATAAAATAAAATCTAGTTTTTGTTTAACTGCTGTCCACTTAAACCTGGATTTTAAGTAGTTATGGTTGTCTTTAGATGAAAAAAAAATGGGAGACCTCAATTTTGAAGGCATCACCATCACCATCATCATCATCATCATCATTTGAATAGATCATAACTTCACAAGCAGGATCTGGAAGGGTGTAGCTAGCACGACTAAGCTGCACCTTAGAGTAGGACAAAGAGGCCATACATGACAGAAGGCTGTTTCAAATCAACAAGCGTAGTTCCATTGTAATATAGTCTGAATGAACTTGACCGAGGTGGGTGAATGATGGATTAGCCTCTGAAATCTAAGGTGCAATCAGCCATGGGACAAAACCATGCTAGCTCACCCAGCATGTCCAAAAGAGAATGCGGTCATTTTGTTAGAAAACCAGTTTGGAAGCTTTTCCACACCATGACAAATACCACAAACTTAAAGTTGACATTATATCAATTATTTAGCTGTCATGTGTGTGAGAGAGAAAAGACAGAAAGACCGAAGGAAAGGAAAGGAAAGGAAAGGAAAGGAAAGGAAAGGAAAGGAAAGGAGGAAGGCAGGATGGATGGATGGAAGGAAGGAAGGAAGGAAGGAAGGAAGGAAGGAAGGAAGGAAGGAAGGAGAGAGAATAAAAGAATTGCTTGATGGAGATACTAAGAATGTCCATTAAACCTAGCCCCTCCAAACTACAAATCCTTGTAGGCTACACCTTAGCTCTGTGGTGTTCCATACCTGTCCTACCAGCTCTCCAACCATCTGCTTCAGACTCTAAGTACAAAATGGAACCTTAGCAAACTCTTAAAATGCCTTTGGATGTGAGTAAAAACAGTGGGGCCATTTGTCCTTAATGTTCCCCTTTGGAGTCTTCTCCATGAATGGGGAGATGTTTTGCCATTGAAACAAAACCTAAGCGTTTTCATCCAAACGTGTAGAATTCCCAGCTGCATCTCGAAGTGGTAAAAGCTCGGAAAGAAGAGAGTATTTCATTCTTCCGAATGGTAACCTGCCTCTCAGGCCAGAAGGTGGGCAGCCTGTGGCCCTACCTGCATATGAAACCCTTTGATCTAAATTCATATGGCTCTCGGTTTGGTTTCAGATGTTCTCCACAAGTCATTCATGCAAGCTTGTGGCAAAATGATCTACCCTTTTCCAACTGACTGGAGAGAAAGAGAGAATGGTGAGACAGACCCATGCTTTCTTTTGACCCTGGCTCCTCCTGACAATGACTTATCTCCACCTCCATTTGAAGTTCTCCTGGGAGATGTGGCCTCCTAAACTGTCCATTGGCTTTGTCTGTTACATGCTGAGAAACCCTGAGGACCAACAGACTACTAGCTGAGGACCAACAGACTCTCTACTAGCTGAGGACCAACAGACTTCAGGACAGTGGTTCTCAACCTTTCTAATGCCGTGACCCCATAATACAGTTCCCCACGTTGTGGTGACCCCCAACCACTTATACATCACCAGGTGCCAGGGGCGTGGCCAAAGAAAAGGGGAAAAAATGGCGGACAGCCTTGTTTGGCAACCCCCGTGAAATGGTCGTTTGACCCCAAATGGGGTCCCGACCCACAGGTTGAGAACCACTGCTCCAGGAGGAAGGTGGACTTTTCCAAACTGCCCCCTATCTACATGCCAAAGATAGACTCTGCTCAATCAGCAGGACAATTAGCTGATTATAACGGCCTCACCCTTAATTGATCATGAGCGTGCAATGAATTTGATAGAAAGGCAGTCATTTCTAAATGTGTTAAATGACTCCTGATGCCTCTTTGTCTGTTTCCAGGCAGGTAGAAAGCTAACCTGGAGGAACCACTTCAATATTTTAGACAGACGACGCCACGCATGCATTTTGACAGGTACTTACGCTGATCTTCGTTGCGTCTTTACTGGTTGCCTGAAAAAGAAAGAGAAAAAAAAAAGGAAGAAAGGAGAAAAATGAAACAGGAGATTTCTAAAGACCAAGAAGAACACTTTTTTCCCTCTCCACAAAGATGGAGTGGATAATACTTTTCAGAATCCTTTTATCAAGGTTAATGACAGACTACTTCATTTTGACTGAGAGTACACTCTTAACGCACTGGGTGAACCACAGCTGACTTGAGGAGATTCCTGTCATGTAGATATAGTTTTTGCTACCAGAAAGCAGCGACTGGGGGCAAGAAGAACTAGCAATTCCTTAGTTTATTATATTTCAAGCAAATACAATTCCAACAGGCATGTGAAATTGCCATGGCAGGAGCTGGGGAAGACCCGGCATTCAAATATTAGCTTTGAAAATCAATTTTCCTACCATGCAATCATTTTAATGTCTTTATACATTATTTAGCTTTCCTTCCCACCCTGCAGGTCTGTTGTCAAAGCCATCGAAAATAGGCTCTTTCAAGCACTGAGCTAACCCATCGAAATAAGCTTTAAAAATATGCGGAGGAGTGAAGGCAACGTGTCAAAACAAAGGCAGGGCCTTCAATCACAGTCACAAGTGTCCCCGTTTTCTCTACTGTCAACCAACTGTTGGGCTGAGACCTGCCAGTGGAAGCCCTGTTTGTGGTCCCATCTTGATTCTGGCCCATAGGATGTGAATCCAGGTAGGTCCTTCTCAGTGGAGATGCCTCAACTATGGAATTGTTTCTCGCATTGTTGAAGACAAAAGCCTGTTCAGGTCAAGCTCAGCTCCTGGAGATTTCATGGACCTTTCCAGGTAGGGGCATCCACAAAGGGGGCAAGGTTGAGGAAAGCAACATTGTGGCATCATAATACAAGCCGGGGCCCCTTTTCCACATGGGTTACAAAATTGCTCACCCTCCAGGTTTGTGGTTCATCGTCACAACATTGTTTTTGTCATGCTGAGAAAAGCTACAAAATCCATAGGATGCTGAAGCTTAGAACATAGAATAATCTAGTCCAATCTTCTGCACGAGTGGGAGACCCTTGGCTATCTTAGAAATTGTCCTACCACTTTCTTTTAGGGTGTTTTATGACTTTTTAATCAACCTGGGTACTTCTTAGTAGTTTCTCATCTAATCCTAACCAGGTGCAACCTCACTTACTTTGTATGTTCAGACAAGATCAGCCAATTGCTGCGACAATTAAGCAGATTTTGTGGAATAATTTATTTATCAAACTTGTATGCCACCCATCTCACTGAAGGCATAATACTAAATCTAAGATGAAACAGTCCCTTGAATTGATGCTGGAAGCATTTTAGTTTCTGGCTGATAGATGAATTTTCCGTGGAGTTTCTTATTGGATGATTAAAAATTATTGTGCAGCAAAGCTATACATGTATAGTTTTGTATACCATCTGGGGATGTTTTAAGAGGACAGGCAGCATATTTAACAAACACAGAGACAAACAGCAATAGGTTAGTAGAGAAAACCACCCAGTATGATCAGTGAACGTGAAAGCATAGGCTCATTTAAGCTACAGTGGTGTGAGTCTTTAAAAAAAAAATTGCACCAATGTAACTACTGCAATGAGAAAAGCATGAACACTGAAGAAATTATGCCAAAATGCACACAGTTCAGATATTCTGCATCCTATAATAAATTTGTACTTAATGTTTGGAGATATTGTTTTGATCCGAAAAAAACATGGACACTGCATTAAGCATGCAATTTTCCTTGATCGCAACTGGCTGTGCTACAATTGTATTGGCAGAGGGCAAAGCTAATTCAGACTAAGAGCATCATTCTCGGTGAAGTCAGTTTCAATCAGCTGCAAGTCGGTGTCAGTGTTTCTTAATAATAAAAAAAAGGCTTCACAGCAGCATCCAAGTATAAATGGCTGATACATTTCTTGTAATTTTTCCAGAAGAATTACATTATTTTCCAATAAAATAAATCTGTCATGGTATTTCTTTTTCTGGCTTGAAATAGTGCAGAAATTTGGAGCAGGATCCAAATTTGGAGCAGGCTTAAGAGAGAGAGAGAGACTGTCTAGCTGGTCCAAATTTATCAGGAGCAGGGTCAAAAAAGTCAAGATGGCAGCTGCAGCGCTGAGTTCAAGACCCCACCTCTTTTTTATATGTGACACATGTAAAAAAAAAGGAAGGGAAGTGGTTTTGATTAAGTGGGTTGGATATTCACTATTTCTTTCCCTTGAGATGCTCTGAGAACTTAGATATGATCTACCTTCCTTTCTAGCAGTCCAAAGTTGCAACAGAGGGGAAAAACATGTTGTGTTCCTCCCTTTCCCCCTTCATAGCTGGTGCCTTAAGGAGGTACCAAAGCCAAACTAATAAGATTGTACTAAGAGCTGTGGTTAGAATGCAGCATTACAAGCTAACTCTATTCACAGTCAGGAGTTCGATCCTGACGGGGTTCAAGGTTGATTCAGCTTTCCATCCTTCTGCTGTCTGTAAAGTGAGGACCCAGATTGTCGGGGGCAATGTGCAAATAATGCTTACATTGTAAACTGCTCAGAGAGTGCTGTAAAGCACGATGGAGCAGCATGTCAGTTTAAGTGCTATTGCTGTTGTTAACTCTGAACTGGGCCACAGATATGAACAACAAGCTATACCTCTCAGCCCCACAGTTCAATGCAATCTCCATTCAATAATCCTTTTCACGTGATTCCTTTTAGATCTTAACATTTAGGACAACTTTTTTCCAATTGGATGCCTTCCAGATGTGTTGGGAAAGTAACTCGCATGATTTCCACTTGCGTTGGGCTTCAAGACTAGACAAGCAGAGCCCATCCCTGTCAGATTTGACTCTACTACAGAGAGTCAGTCAAGCTTGACTTGGCTCAGCGCGTTCTATGCATCCCAAGAAGGTCTCGCAACAATGTGGAGTTGTTATTTTCCTTGCCGATTCCATTCTCTTAACATGCCACCCCACTCGAAGAGCAGCTGGTGGCTGGGCGCTTGTATGCTTTGCAAATCAACCTGAGCAAAACTGGAATCTCAAGGGTGGTCGAAGGCTCCAGAGGATTACCTTTCAGTCAGAGACTTTGTGGGGTGCATGGGGTTTCAAAGCTGAAACACTCATTTGCATTCTGACCCATCTTGCCTCCGCTTTCCATGCTAGGTTGATGCTGCAGCGTTATGTACCAATCTTTCTCATGTTCAGACTGCCAGTCCCATTGCTGAAGTAGTCGAAAGTCATGATTGGATGCCTTCCTGTTGGGTTGGGAGAGGAACTGCCATGATTTCCACTTGACTTGGGTTTCAAGACTTGTAAAGGAGAGCCCATCCCTGTCAGATTTGAGGCACAATTTGAGAAATCACCAAGGCTGGTGGAACCCTAAGTTTGAGGAAGAAGGCTGGGGGGAGAGGGGGGAAGAGGGAAAGGCATCTGAAGAACTGCCCAATGAAGGTGGTGTATCTCCATTATAATAATAATAATAATAATAATAATAATAATAATAATAATAATAATAATAATAATAATAATAATAAAGTTGGAAGGGACCATGGAGGTCATCGAGTCCAACCCCCTGCTCAGGCAGGAATCCTACACCATTTCAGACAAATGGCTGTCCAGTCTCTTCTTAAAAACTTCCAGTGTCTGAGCATTCACCGCTTCTGGAGGCAGGTTGTTCCACTGGTTAATTGTTCTAACTGTCAGGAAGTTTCTCCTTAGTTCTAGGTTGCTTCTCTCTTTGGTTAGTTTCCATCCATTGCTCCTTGCCTTCAGGCACTTTGGAGAATAGCTTGACTCCCTCTTCTTTGGGGCAGCCCCTGAGACATTGGAACACTGCCATCATGCCCCCCCCCTCATCCTTCTCTTCGTTAAACTAGACATACCCAATTCCAGCAACCGTTCCTTATACATTTTAGCCTCCAGTCCCCTAATCATCTTTGTTGCTCTTCTCTGCTATCTGGCAGGAGACAAGTAGAAAGCCTAGAGTGGCAGGATTATGGAGACTGGCATAGAGTGGAATTCTCAGCCCAGGGCTACAGCTTGATTTGCAAGGCCAGAGCCTCCCAAGGTACTATGAGCAAGGAATAGGTGCCAGGGCGGAGCTATGCAAATGAAGTGCAGCCCTCGGAACCTGTTCAGTATAATTCTCATGGCATCTTACCCAGGCGGGGATGCTGAATGCAATTTTCTGAGAACCAGCTGGAGCCAGCCGGAGGGGCGGTGAATTTGTACACCAGTCACAAAGACAAATAAGAATTCCCACCTCCATAAAATTTCTTTTTTTCCCTTCTTCGCCTGGAACAGTGATCATTGCCTTTGGAATGCATTTTGGGGTCCAGGGTGTGTGTTTGTGCAAAACCTCCCAATATTCTAATATTGGGGGGAATCTAAAGGATCGATAGATTTTTGTTCAGAGATTTTTTTTTAATATCCCTTCTACAGGGGGTCCTAGTGGCAGGGGGAGGGTTAATAAATGCCAAAATGGCAGCAGCTCAGAACTGCCCTCTTTACTTTTCTGTCTCCTTGCCCTACCCCACTGGACACCCCTGTTTGACTCCTGATAGATCCATTCTTGTGAGTGATTCGCATTGAGCTGATGGATGATTTTGCTTGATCAGTCCTTGCTGTGACTGGTGCTCATTTATTAAAGGCAAGTGAGCCCCTTCAAACCCTAGCTGAGCTCAGAGCTTTGCTTCCAAGTGCTGCAAAGAAAAAGCCTCTGAAGTCTTCACCTGCTTCCCTTGGACTACACATTTAATTATCACATGTCAAGAGAAGACATAAATCATCCCTCTGCAGAGATCTCCCGCAATGTCTCCGGTGGAGGGTGGACTTGCACAGTCCCAACTGAGTTTAGAGTGGGAGAAAAAAACCCACAACTCTTTAATATCTAGAATGAATCATCTGCATATTGAATATTTTTTTTCCAAACAACAACCAATCCTTTAGGTCTGATTTATTTTGGGAGGGAGGGAAAGAAGGAAGGAAGGAAGGAAGGAAGGAAGGAAGGAAGGAAGGAAGGAAGGAAGGAAGGAAGGAAGGAAGGAAGGAAGGAAGAAGGAAGAAGGAGGAAGGAAGGAAGGATTTAATGCATGCCTAACAGCAATGCAGTTTTAAGATCTCTGGCTTATTGGCTTTGCAAAGAAGACAACATCTGCTTCCCACACAATGGAGAACCACATAGGGTTCAGTCTGAGAACCAACCTCTCAGTTAATGAGAACTTAAATACAAATGTTGCGGATAGAAATGGATGGGTGATGGATGGACAGACGGACGGATGGATGGACAGACACTGATAATGGTTAAATACATGCAGTATGAGATTCCATTCAAACATCGTCTTAAAAAGAAAACAAAAACAAAACTTTCTATATCTGTCTTTCACTTAAATCTGTTTAATTATTATTCGTCAACTTTATATAGGTTCCCTGGCAAACAAACAAAAAATCCATTTGACTCATTTTGGTAGTGAGAGTAGCAGTTGAAAGGGCTGCAATATTCAATTGATCATAATAAAATCTGTCTGTATATGTATTCACACACACACATTTTTAAAAAGGCTTGCAAAACACCCATTTTAGAAATGGAAGCTCTGAAAAAGAAGCATATGACTTTTAAGATAATGACTACCTTGGAGGACCTATTAGTCATCTTTTATTATTTGGATTTCATTAAAACAATTTTGCATTGGACATGGTGACTGCTCACATCTGGGCTCAATTCAAAAATGCTGCTGTCAACCTTTAAAGCTTACGGAGGTTTGAGAAAAATTACTACCTTGGCCTGTAGGAGGAGGAAAGATTTGGCTGCAGAGGCGGCCATGAGTTTGTGTGTTTGTGTGTGTGTTACAGTTTTAAAATAATCATAGAATCATAAAGTTGGAAGGGTCCTTAGAGATCTTCTAGTCCAACTCCCTGCTTGCGCCAGACACCTTATAGATTATGAAGGCTTCGTGTCACCGTCTTGGCTTTTTTGACCTGGTAGATGCTCTCTTTGGTTATGGGGAAGAATCTTTGAAGAGATAGGCCTTTGATTATGAAATGTCCTCTTCAGGAAATAAAATCAGCTCCTTTTCTGTTTGATTGGTTAGTTGATCTTCAGATACGCCCTAAATAAGATTTTGTTCTGGACCCTTGGCACTGAAAGAATACGACATGTATGAGTTCGCTCTTAGTTTTGTATCCTGACTGGCTGAGCTTGAATGAAATTATTTCTGATGTTGTTCCTGTTCAACTTCGTGCTGTTGATTCATTGTTTTATGACTTCAGTTGATTTCAGGGTCCAAAGTATGCTGTCTTGGGAAAAAACATGTCCTCTTAAAAAGCACCAGGCCATTTACTAAATAATTGTTATTGGTTACTTTTGTTAGGTTTATAGCCTGTCTTTCTTCCAGGAGCAAATGGTGGTACATACTGGATATCTTTTCTTTTCTTTCCTGCAAGAACAACCATGTAGCTTGGATTGGGCTGAGAGATATTAACTGGGCCCAAGTCACCCCAGGAATTTTCATGAATGAGAGTAGACTTGATCTTTCCAATCCTGATCCAATATCTGGACCACTACAATAAGAAAAATGTGTAGGCCTATTTGGATGATTGCATCTCACTCCCTTACCGTATTGAAGTAATTCCCATTTTATGAAAGAATGAAGATCAGCACACAAAAAACGACTGCCCACTTTATTATATTTTTATAATTCAAAGGGCAGTTTGTAACCAAATGGAGCTCTCTACTCCAACCGTATTATGTTAGCCTAGTTCAATCATATTTTTATTACTCTTTATTGAACTTGTAGCCTATATAGTTCTTTTGTTTAAAACTTTCCTAATTTTCCAATGTTACAATTGTATCTTTGAAAAGCAACATGGTGTCTGAGTTACAATAATTCCATTACATACAAATATTATTAATACAAATTTCCAACTATTACAGCCAATATTTCCTCTCTTTTTTCCCTTAATATATACTGTCTCTTGTTTAAATTAGTATAATTCTATCCATCAGCTACTTAATAGCTTTCTTACATTTGTCAATAATTTTATATGTCTTATTTATTTTAATATTCCATATTTTGGACCATCAATAACCTTATGAATTTTCCCAGCTTTAATTTTGCATTGATATTTAAATTAAACGTTTAATATTTAATTGTAGCCTATATACAGTAGTTCTGTTTGTCTGTCCATCTGTCTGTCTGTCCATCTATCCACCCATCTCATCTCTCATCTAATATCTGTTTGTCTGTCTGTCTTTCATCTATCTAGATTAGATGAAAGGCAAGACAATGGACAAACAAGGCATTAGGACCAACCCAAATGTCGCCAAAACGTTTCCCTAATTTTTTTTCTTAGTAAAGAGCTACAATAACCCTAAAAAGAGCAAGGAAGGTAAAATGTGCCAGTGGAAATAATATTAAGAATTTCTGGAATACTATTTTTCTGGAGCATCGTCTCTTGCATGGGATCATGTTCTCATTCTGAAGCTGAGAATGGACGGAAATCAGTGTTTATGCTATAGTGCAAGGAATTCATTTTATTTTCCATCTGTTCTTTCCCAGTGTAGTTTAGAAATGATCAAAGTGGATCCCCCTGAATTATTTTATTTTTTAATTTTTATATCCTACTTTCAAGCGAATATACCGTACCTAGTACTCCTTCCTTCTATTTTCCCTACAACAATCTTGTGAGGTGGGTTGGGCTGAGAGTGTGTGACTGGCCCCAAATCACCCAACCGGCTTCCACGCCTAAGATGGGATTAGAACGCACAGTCTATCGAATGATTGGCCTAAAGTCACCCAACCAGCTTCCATGCCTAAGGCGGGACTAGAATGCACAGTCTACCGAATGATTGGCCCGAAGTCACCCAACCGGCTTCCATGCCTAAGGTGGGACTAGAACGCACAATCTACCTAATGATTGGCCTAAATTCATCCAATTGGCTTCCATGCCTAAGGCGGGACTAGAACGCACAGTCTACCTAATGATTGGCCTAAAGTCACCCAACTGACTTCCATGCCTAAGGCGGGACTAGAACGCACAGTCTACCTAATGATTGGCCTAAAGTCACCCAACCGGCTTCCATGCCTAAGGCGGGACTAGAACGCACAGTCTACCGAATAATTGGTCCAAAGTCACCCAACCGGCTTCCATGCCTGAGGCGGGACTAGAACGCACAGTCTACCGAATGATTGGACCGAAGTTACCCAACCAGCTTCCACGCCTAAGGCAGGACTAGAACTCACAGTCTCCTGTTTCAAGCCTGGTGCCTTAACCACTAAACAAAACCTAGGTCTCGTTCACTGAGAGAGATTGCTTGCATCTCACAGTACGTGGTGTCTGTGTATGAGATGGCTGGACTGCCTCCACCCTAAGCAGAACGACACTGAAATAACATTAGTTATCAGTAGCACGGTCAATCTGTGACACCCCACTCGATCTCTAGAAGCTTACCCGTTCACCACATCAGTACCAAAGATGTTTAAACTAGAGGCTGGGTCAAACCCTTCTACACTGGAGAGGATTCACAGGGCCAGGAAGGATGGTGAAGACACCCCTGGCGTGATTTGTAATCTGATTGGCAAACTTTACCGTGGATGCATCCAGCTTGAAGCATTAGCCTATGGCTTACCTTTTCCCCGAACTCTTCTGAAAACTGAAACCACGAATCTCGGCTGGACAAATTGAAATGACCGTCCACTCAAGGGTGCAAATCATTGGCTTCCTAATACCGTATGTTGCAGTGATATCCTTCGCTGGTTGTCGGGAACCGTAACATACAGAATAAGCAGAAATGTCTGAATGCAGAGCCAGAGGCGCACAAGAGTCTAGCTGGTGACCTCATGTCCTGGATATGGCCTCTGAACTTTGATATCTCACACACCCTTGGACCCTTCAGGCACTACTCAACATTCAAAAACCAGACACAGATCCAAAATTATTTTGAGCACCTATGGAAATGACTGCATAAAGGGTCGCTCTGGGTTGGTTCTCTACTTCACCTGAGTATCTGAATTAGCTCCCGAGGCAGAAAGAACCCCCCCCCAAAAATGCAGTTTTCTCCTTAGGTTGCTAAAATGCTGCTTCTCTGTTCCTACCAACCAGACAGACTGTGGCAAATCATGTTAATTAATAGTGGGAGAATGTAATTGCATCCTTGGGAAGTGGGTTGGTGTTTTTTTTGGTTTTTTTTTTCTTTCATTACCTTGCTTCTGCTGCCAGGACCATTGATGGCTAATTCGTGTGCAAGCTCTCGTGCTGGTTCCTTAAGGTACCACCATTGGATTTCCAAGGAATAAGAGGCAGATCCACTGGCCCGGAATGCACAAGGCATCTCAATATCATCTCCCTCCCTAACCGTCACATCTTTAGGAACTTCGGTAAAGGTAGCTGGAAATAAAAAAGACAAGGAAACTAGAGGGTAGCAGAGAGGAAGGAAAGAAAGACAGAAAGAAAGAAAGAAAGAAAGAAAGAGAAAGAAAGAAAGAAAGAAGAAAAGAAAAAAGAAGAAAGAAAGAAAGAAG
The DNA here is from genome assembly GCF_016545835.1 of Crotalus tigris. NCBI lineage: Eukaryota > Metazoa > Chordata > Lepidosauria > Squamata > Viperidae > Crotalus > Crotalus tigris. Next base: position 487,010 of record NW_024100530.1, on the reverse strand, counting down.
GAAGAAAGGAAGGAAAGAAGGAAGGAAGGAAGGAAGGAAGGAGAGAGAGTAGAAAAAGGAAAAAAGGGAGGGCGAAAGGGAGGAAGGGAGGAAAGAGAGAGGGAAAGACAAAGGAAGGGAAGGGGGGAAGAGTGGGAGGAGGGAGAGAGAGCTAGAATAGAGGGAGGGAGGAAAGAGAGAGGAAGAGAGGGAGAAATGAAGGAGGGAGGATGGGAGGGAAGGAAAGGAAGGAAGAAAGAAGGGAAGAAACGAAGGAAAGACGGACATTCCCAAGCACTTTTGCTAAAATCGGAAAGGCAAGCCAAAACATTGCACCAGAGCAGTTTCTCAGCCCACGGAGATTTTGCTACAAACAGCTTCCCTGGACATACATAATCACAAACACTGAGAAAGAAGATGAAGAAAGGAAAAAAAGAAAAGAAAAAAAGGGGGAAACCTGAAGGATATCTAAGCACACCCTCTGAATGCCAAAGCCCTTCTTCCAAGTCATTCTTCAAATTCTCCCCTGCGCGTGCCAGCAAGCAAGTCCACGCCAGTCCCTCCTTGTGAATGGGGGGGGGGCGGCTGGGAGACCCCCTTCCCCAACGCCAGGTAGACCTCCCTCCCGATCACTGCAGTCTCGGCACCCATCCATGTCAGAGAAGTGGCTAAGGAGCAGCTAAAAGTTTGCGGAAAGCCCTCCTTCCCTTCCCTCCGATGCCCAGGTCGTCGGCTCTTGCCAGCCAGCACCCACGCTTTGCCCCCCTACGGCAGCTGTGAGGCTTTGGGGATGGTGTCCTGCTTCTCTCTCCCCCCACCCCATTTCCCACCGTCTCCGTTTAGCTTTGGGTTCCTCGCTCTCTGCAGCAGTAGCGCAGCTGGCCCCCGAACCCTGCAGCTTTGGCTGTGTTTTTCTGCATGCACCCGTTGGCTTCAGCCTCGGATCCTTGCATTTGCAACCCCGGGGGGGGGGGCTGCATACGAGCCAGAGCTGCCCCAAAGGGGGACTCAGTCAATCTCCCTCTGTTCCTCCGTCTCTCCCTCTCTGATCCTCCATCTGCAAAACGGTGCGTAGCAATTTCACCCGGTGTTTGCCTTTCAGAAAACAGATGTGTTAATAAACATTGCACTGATTTTTCTCCTTCTTTTTATTTTCAAAAACAAAACAACAACTGTGGCAACGTACAAAAAGGGTAGGCTCTCTGACATTCGCCCCCTCCTCCAACTGGCTGCCTTATTTTGCAACCTAGAGCAAAACACACACACACACACACACACACACACACACACAAAGGTGAGAAGTTGGCCACTTACCCTGGACTAGGACCATCAAGGGAGCATGGAGCATCAAGTAACACAGGGCACTGAACAGCCCTCGATTTTCCATCTCATATATGTATCCTTTAAGGTGCAAATGAACAAGAGGGGAAAAAAATTGGAGGAGTGGTCCTCACCGCCAGGCTAGGAAATCTTCAATCCCATGGCAAACTGTAGAGCTAGACGGAGAGGTGGCGACCGAACCGGTCCGGGATTTTGTTAAATCATCATCATCATCATCATCATCATCAAAACAAAACCAGAGACGGCTTCTAAAAATAAAAATGAAGACCCCCTTCCAAGTCCAGCCGGCTCAACAGTGTGGTGTTCGCCTCCCCCCTCCTTTGCTTCTGGAAGCTCGAATTAAATCCACATCCAGGTGGCCCCAAGGAAATCCAATGGTCATGAGGTCTGGAAGCTTGGATCCCGAGAACAGAAGGGTAAATCTGATCGGCTTCTTTCTCCCGTCTCCGCTTTGCCTAGGGCGAAGCCCCCGCTTCAACTTCCTTGTGTCGGATGGGGTTTCCTGGCGTCCAAAGAGAAGGAAGAAAGCCAGAAGCGGCTGGCTAGACCCATCTGAGGTCGTATCTTCGAGGGAGACCTAAGATGCTTTGGCTTCCCCCCCCCCTCCGCCCTCTCTAGGGTTTTTTTTTTTTCTTCCAAAGGAGACGCGTTATCTCTGCAATATTCCTCTTTCTCTTCCGCTCTGCTTTGCGCCTGCCAGCAGTCAGATCTGAAACCTCTCTCTCTCTCTCTCTCTCTCTCTCTCTCTCTCTCTCTCTCTCTCTCTCTCTCTCTCTCCCCCCCCACCTCCTTAGCGATGCAAGGTCCGAATTAAAAGCAGAAATCAAAGGGCTGGATTCCTTCTTCTTCTTCTTCTTCTTTTTTCTTTTAACCCCCTCGCTTCGGGTCTCCAACGAACACACTGCTCAATCCAGGCGGGGTGACTTGGCCAGCTGACGTTCCGGAGCGAGGCCGGTTCCGAAAAGAAGGCGGCGGGGGTGGGGTTAGGGGGGAGGAAGAGAGAGAGGGAGGGAGGGAGGGAGGGAAGGAAGGAAGGAAAGAAGGAAGGAAGGAAGGAAGGAAAGAAAATGAAAACTGTGGCTCCCCGAAACCAAAGGATCGCGTTTGAAAGCGACACGCCCCCCCCACCACAGACACCCCAGCATCCCCTCGCGCCATCCAAAGTGGGGAGGGGGTTGGTGGGAGGTGGGGGTGGGGTAAAAGGAAAGGCAGACCCGAACTGTCCGCCACGGAGGCGTTTTTTGCTTGCCTGCTCGGTCGTCTGGTCGAAAAGGCTTAGAGGAAGCTGGAGGGAAGAGGCTGGGGGTGGGGGTGGGGGTCGGAGGAAGAGGGAACCTGTGTGTGTGTGTGTGTGTGTGTGTGTGTGTGTGAAGGGGGGGGAGAGTAGCCGGTGGGGAAGCGCCTCCCGCGAGACACCAGCGTCCCCGAAGTGCGCTTCCCCACGTTCGTCTCGCGCCAGCCTTGTCCCAACTGGGGAGCAAGGGGCTGGGGAGGGGGGGGCGTCGGCTGTGCAACGGAGCCCCCTTCCTTTTTGCAAAGCTTTTCCCGAGCGAGCCGGGCTAACATCCTAGTGGGGGGGCGGCGGCGGCGGCGGCGGGTCTTTGGGTGGATCCCCCTGCTTTCCCCCCCCCGCAAAGCGCAACTGGGCTTCAAGTTTGTGCAAAACAAGAAATAAACGGGGCGTGAGCGTGAGCGTGTGTGTGTGTGTGTGTGTGTGTGTTTGTTATTCTCAAGCTAAGACCCTTCTCTCAAATCCCGCCCCCTTTTTTCTACATGCCAGGGAGCCTCCGACGCGTGGACCTCCCCCCCCCCACTTCTTGCAAACGCACTGGCATCCCGGCTGCAGGGCGAGATGCCCCCCCCCCACAACCCATCCACCCCCCCCTCCGTCCCCCAGCAATAGTGGCCGTCACTTTCCCTTTCTCCTGCCTGCTTTTTTTTATATATATATAAAGCCATTCATGACCCGGAGAGACCCCGGGGAAAAAAAATAAAGGGGGGGGGAAGGGATTTTAAAAGGAAAGGAAAATGAACCGGCGTGTGTGTGTGTGTGGGGGGGAAACAGGGAGGGGAGAAAGGAGGGAGATTTAGGTGGTCCGGCGGTCAATCAGATGCCCCCCCCGCCCTCCCCCAAAACCCAAATATTGCCCCTATGGTTCAAAGGCAGGAAGCGGGGTCTTCTAGTCTAGAGCAGCTGAGGAAGCAAGAAAGGGAGGGGGAGATAGAGGGAAGGGGAGAAACCCTCTCCCAGTCCCCCCCCCCCCCCAGCTGCAAGTCTGCATTGGAAAGGCCGGAGAAGGGGTGCCGGAGCTGGCACTGAGGCCGAGAAGACAGGAGGCGGTGGTGAGTGAGTGATGCTGCCGGGGGGGGGGGTGATGGCGGAGCGGGGAGCGAACGGGAGAAAGACTAGTTGATTCAGTTCAAGATCGATTTCCGGCTTTGGGTGAAGGGCTGCTGCTGCTGCTGGGCCTGGAGAGCGAAGGGGGATGTTTGCGTCTCCGTTTCTCCATCCTCCATAAAGGGAATTTGGAGAGGGCGCGGGGGCGTGGGAGGGGGGGGGGACGGGATACTCACCCGGTGCCCTCCTCTTGAATTGCGGAATGTGGGCAGGGGGCGTTTGGAATCTCTCTTTCCTTCTTTCTCAGAGAACTAACCGGTCTTATCTCCCCCTCCTGTTGTTGCTCAGTCCCTGTGGATGCTTCAAGGAGAAGGTGGGGAAAGAAAGAAAGAAAGAAAGAAAGAAAGAAAGAAAGAAAGAAAGAAAGAAAGAAAGAAAGAAAGAAAGAAAGAAAGAAAGAAAGATGATAGATAGATAGATAGATAGATAGATAGATAGATAGATAGATAGATAGATAGAGGGAAGGAGGAAAGGAAAGGAAAGGAGGAAGGATTAGGATATCAGAAAGAAAGAAAGAAAGAAAGAAAGAAAGAAAGAAAGAAAGAAAGAAAGAGAAAGGAAGGAAGGGATAGGTGATAGATAGATAGATAGATAGATAGATAGATAGATAGATAGATAGATAGATAGAGGAAAGGAAAGGAAAGGAGGAAGGACTAGGATATCAGAAAGAAAGAAAGAAAGAAAGAAAGAAAGAAAGAAAGAAAGAAAGAAAGAGGAAGGAAGGAAGGGATAGATGATAGATAGATAGATAGATAGATAGATAGATAGATAGATAGATAGATAGATAGATAGATAGATAGATAGATGGAAGGAGGAAAGGAAAGGAAAGGCGGAAGGACTAGGATAGCAGGATAAGCCCAAAGGGCTCAAAAACTCATAACCTCTCTTGTTTTGATGTCATGATTGCTCCTAAGAAATACATCACAATACTCTGGATCTAGGATTTGGAGGCAAAAAGCCCCTTGCCACAACATTATGCTAGCCCCCCATTAGGCCAGGCATGATTAAGCTGGACTTTGGGTAGAAGTCCTTCCGTCTGTCTCTGCATTAGCACCTGGTGCAAACCAGCACGTTGCATTTCTTTAACATTCTGTGTATTGTTTGAATGCAGAAAACTGATCAATCCACTTGCTAATTGAAGAGTGTTGCACACATTCACTCTACGCATGGGAGGGGTTGCAAACTCCAGCTGCATCCTGAAAAACCTTGGAAGCCTTGGCGGGGGTGGGGGTGGGGGGGGTGGGGTTAATCCACTGGGCATAGCTAGGCAGCTCTTGAACAAATAAACCCCATGCTTGGTGGTTTGGGGGGATATGGGGAGAGAGGGTCACTGCTACAAATTTGATTGGACAGACACTTTCTGGATTTAGTGGGTCCTCACTGCGTGGAAGAGTAATCTTTCAGATGTACAGGTTCCCATCACAAAATAGCAGGAAAATAAAATCTGGCCATGCAGAAAGAAAGGATGATGGCTCAAGAGAAAACAGGCTCTAATCTGGACTGGAGGGAACTCTATAACAGGGGTCCCCAACCCCCGGCTGTGGACCGATACTGGGCCGCGGCATGCCAGCAACCAGTCCGCACAAACAAAGCGCCATCCGTGGGATGCAAGCAGCACACAAAACCACACACTCTTTCTCCATGGAACCGCTCCCTGATGCCCAAAAGGTTGGGGACCTCTGCTCTATAACAATGTGGCTGGAGCACAGAACATAACTGTGATCCAACCTCATCATTCAATGGACACTCAGCACCTGGAATTCCTCCATCCATGAGGATCCACATTTAGTGGCCGATATTGTTTCAGTTCTTCTTAAGCCTTCCATCCTTCTGAGCTTGGTAAAATGAGGACCCAGATTGTTGGGGGCAAATATGCTGACACTGAAAACTGCTCAGAGAATGCTGTACAGCATTATGGAACAGTATATAAATCTAAGTGCTATTGCTAAGACTGATGGGATGCATCCCTTAGCCGACATTTTAATCTTGTTTTTAGTGGAGATCTTAAGTGCATTTCTATGAGCACTTCACAACTTCCTTACTTGTGAGAGCTGTGGTGGCGCAGTGGTTAGAATGCAGCATTGCAGGCTAACTTTGCTCACCACTAACAGTTTGCTCTTGACTGGTTCAAGATTGACTCAGCTTTCCATCCTTCCAAAATCGATAAAATGAGGTCCCAAATTGTTCGGGACAATATACTGACTCTGTAAACCATTTAGAGAGGGCTGTAAAGCACTGTGAAGCTGTATATAAGTCTGTGCTATTGCAATTGCGGTTATTTTTTCAAATTGGGTGGGAAGGCAATGAGAAATAGATATAAAATAGTGTTCTTGTAGAGTTTTAGTTGCAAGAGGCTGAAGGCTGTGTGTGAAGGCTTTCCCCCCCCTCATTGTTACCATCATCTCTCCAGTGGTCTGCAGGATCTCTGGCTTCCAATGCAGCAATTAAATCTCAAGGCAACAGATCTGGAGGGAATTCTCCCTGAGAGACTTTTTCAGGTCTGGAAGTGTAGACAGCTAAAGAGGCTGCAGAAACTCTGCAACAGCAAATAGCAGCACCGAGGGCATCTGCCACTTCCAAGAATAAAGGAAGCTAAAAAGAGCCATGAAAGAAAGTTTAAGCACCCAAGGAGTACAGAAGAAAAGCAGATGCCAGTTTTGTTGGGTGAAAAGCTTCTAGTAAAGTTGCAGATGTTGGTGAAGTCAGACGTAACTGCTCTCCGTCCATTATTCTGCATCTGTGCTTATCGTTGCAGTGGGTGAGGCTGAGAATCTGCCTCTTTTTAAAAAGGCCCTACAGTTAGCCTCACTGATTTCTGGTGAAGGGCAATCTTTAAAATGGGTTCAGTCGGTTCCTGCGTATCATGTCAGGATGGCTATCTGCAGCTTGCCAGTTGAAAGTAAATCTTGAGGACAGTGGTGGTAGGACATAAACCTTGAAAGGAAGGTGGTCCACTCGGGAACTGTTTCTGAGTTTTGCAACCATCAGTGAGATCAGCACTATTGCTGCCTTGCAGTGGCTGAGTGTCCTTTATTGAGTCCACTTCTGAGTTTCTGGGTACACAGGTGGGCTCACTGCTACAATACCTTTCTCATGGATCAGGCAGAATAGGATTGGAGAAGGGAAAGACCTGCGTCTGTCCAGCAGCTCTGCTTTCAACTATGATGTAGGCTGCTCTCTCATCCCTGGTGCTGAAGACAGACTCAACTGTGGATGCAGTTAGCTTTTGTAGAGAGGAGAAGAACAGGCTGTGGCAACTTGACTTGGATTAATCCTATCTGGGCAACATGTAACTCTTCAGGAATTAGGCAACATCAGACGGTGAGGGCGGAAGACTGTTAGGTTGCAAATTATTGGTAGCTCTTCCCATGACCTTCACTTGCAATCAAGACAGCAGAAGTTTCTGTTAGGAGCAAAGAATCAAGGCCACTTATAAGATTGCAGCATAGAAGATTTAGTCCAAGTCTATACACAAGAATCTGGTCAACTAAAGTTCAGCACTAAACTGGTGCCAGATAAAAGTCAAGGGAATTCGGGAACAGTTGAACTTAGAGCGCTTGTGGGACCGCAATGACTCTAAGCTGATGACCCATTTAACGCCGCCCTCCAACTCTGTCTGCTCTTCTCCTACAACTGTTTTATGGAAACTTTGGAGGTCTCCAGAAACTGACTTATCATCTTTTCTCTCACATCCTATTTTCCTGGGATTAGGATATGCACTTCATGTATTCTATAAGTGTTATATAATGAGATTTCTCCAGGAGGCTGAATGCTACAGTCCAGCTCTCAGGCTATCTGTCTGCTGAAATCAGGCCTTAGGCGTAGGCTGGGTTATCACAGTACGAAGTCACCATTCTTTCTATTTAACAGTAATATTGCATGGGGACCACAACGTTTGCATGACTGATCCGTCCCAGAGATTTTGTGTTCCATGATCAAGTGCTTGGGGGAAAAAAGTCACTTGATGAATAGCGTGTTCGGAGCCATGCATGATGACTTCACATGATCTCATGTCTTTTTTGAAAAGGAAGGAAGGATGGAAGGAAGGAAGAAAGAAAGGAAGGAAAGAAAGAAAGAAAGAAAGAAAGAAAGAAAGAAAGAAAGAAAGAAAGAAAGAAAGAAAGAAAGAAAGAAGCAAGGAAGGACACAGTTAAAGCATGCCAAACATGGCTTCTAGAATTCCTTTCAATTCCTAAATAATAGGTATAATATCTCAGCTCATGTGACCTCCTTCCTTCCTTCCTTCCTTCCTTCCTTCCTTCCTTCCTTCCTTCCTTCCTTCCTTCCTTCCTTCCTTCCTTCCTTTCCTCCTCCTCCTCCTCCTCCTCCCTAGTTTGGGTAATGAAACATCTGCAAGAAAACAGCCAAGCTCAGAGAGCACCAAGGATGTCCTCCTCCCCCTCCTCCTCCCCCTCCTCCCCCTCCTCCCCCCCTCAGTAATGGATCACTTTTGGAGCTGAGCCAGCAACAAAAATAGGACTGCCCCTGACTGTTTGGGAATCTGAAAATAAATGGCTCTGCTGATGCAAGGCTGGATCTGAGTGGGAGTTTTCATTAACTCTCAGAATGGATGGCTACTTCACATGGAGGAAATAGACTCTTGATAGTTTTCTTTCTACCGGTTCCCCTATGGCCCATTATGTCATCTCCCGTATCAACATTGTCAGTATCCTGGGCACCTCTGTCTACACAAGCGCGTATTTCCCTGGCCCAGGGGCAGATAAATTAAAACATAGGATGCTGATGATGGGGAACGGAAAGCCTCGCTTTTAATCAACTAGCGCCTCCCTGCTGCCTTTTATTGAGTGTTAGTTATGTTTCAGCAACTATGCATCTTCCAGGTGCAGAAAGAGAAGCAGGAGACCTTTGTAGACCACTGGTTGAGGGACAGTCAAATCATTCTTCCTGTTGTAGATTTTTTTTTTCTCCAGGGAGGGATTTCCTTCTTCTTGGTTTGGATCACATTTTGTAGCTGTAAACAGCTTGTGCATCCTGCTTCCTCAAACTTTGCACCTTTGTGGAAGAGGAGGAAGAATATGAGTTTTCACCTCCAATCTGCTAGTTGATAATCAGGGAGTCTCGTATGACAAATAGGCACATGGGTGAATCAGGATAGAACCCGTACATCTATGCCCAAGCATCATTTCTTTCCCTTCCTCAAGCCCTGGGCTGTGTTGTGTCCCATCCTCAGTTGTTTAGTAGTAAAACACTGGTCCTTGTGATATTCAGCTGTTTGACAAAGGGGTGTCACCTAAGACTATTTGACAAGGGGGTGTCACCTAGGGGTGACATGATAGAGGTGTTCCAATATCTAAGGGGCTGCCACAAAGAGGAGGGAGTTGACCTATTCTCCAAGGCACCTGAAGCAATGGGTGGAAACTAATCAAGGAGAGAAGCAACCTAGAACCAATGAGAAATTCCTGACAGTTGGAACAATTAACCAGTGGTACGGCTTGCCACCAGAAGTTGTGGGTGCTCCATCACTGGAGGTTTTTAAGAAGAGACTGGACAACCATTTATCTGAAATAGTATAGGTTCTCCTGCCTGAGCAGGGGGTTGGACTAGAAGACCCCCCTTCCAACTCTGTTATTCTATTCTGTTCTGTTCTTGTGACAAAGACAACTATCTCCTGATTTCATATCATGCTTGGAATATGTTTTAAGGATTACAAGTACAACATGGCTTCTTGCACATGAATGACTTGGGATGTGATTAGGCAGTACAGCTACATAGTCATCTTGTGCTCATTATAGTAAAGTATCAGGAGCTACTTTCCTTGTGTGATGGGACTACATCGGACACGGCTTCAAGAGGAGAGATTACACACTATTTTCAAATTCTGTGATTTTGACTGCAGCCTTTAGGAGCCAATCATATGAGGTACATCTACAGGGATTCTGTGCAGTTCTCTGGACATCAACAAGGTCTTTGTCCTACTGGAGAGCCAGAAAGACCTTGAGCAATGGTTATAGTAATGCTGAAGATTCCTAATTGCCAACAGAAAAGCTATGAATGAGGTAGCATTGAGATGCATGAGATAAAATAGTGGAGGAACCTCTGTTTAGAAAGCCGGGGTGTTTTATCAGAAGCATCTAAGTTTGTGAGAAATTTGAGAGGGACTGGGAAAGGGATGTAATACAATCCAAAGATAAGAGAGAAGTTTCTTAGTGATTTACCTTCTAAAGCTTTTTCAGCCCAGGCTGGAAAGAAGAGATTCAAATAATTCAGTGCCTAAATGAACTGACTAGTAAATGAAGACTGGAATCTCTCTCAGGTTCCAAGATTCCGTACTTTATGCCTAATGTATGCATTAAATATCTGTATAATTCCTCATTCAGATCCAGCTGAGAGGGACTTGATAAAATTGTCAGGGAGAGTGTCTGGAATGCTGCACTGTATTTAAAATAATGCTGTGCCAAAATGCCTTTAGCAGCCTAGAACTTCCTAACGGTGACAACAATTAACTGATGGCTTGCTTTCAGAAGTTGTGGGTGCTCCATCACTGGAGGTTTTTAAGAAGAGACTGGACAGGATGGTAGATGCACACTATCAAGGGATAGAAGGCCAATTGGTTGGCCACAGTGGTGGGATTCAACCAGTTCGCACCAGTTTGGCAGAACCGGTAGCTAATTTTTTGTTGCCCAGGCCCAGAATGGACTTCCAGAAGTGGCATCCACACAGAGAACCAGTTGTTCACATATTTGAATCCCACCACTGGGTGGTCGCTTACCTTCAGCCTGGCTGGCAAAATAACTGAGAAGATGCATGGATAGATCTCACTCTAGAACAAAGGCACCACAACAAGCATCCAGAAAAACTGCAGAGGGATGGCTCTGTTGCAGAGAAAAGGAACTCTCTAGAATAGTGTTTCCCATCCTTGGAAATGTCCATATATGTGGACTTCAACTCCCCAAATTCTCATCAATGGCCAGGCCAGCTGTGGAATTCTGGGATTTGAAGTCCACACGTTTGGAAATTGTCAGGGTTGGGAAACAGTAATCTAGAACCTTGTTTCTCAGCCTGGGTGAGCAATTCTGAGAGTCCAGATGCCTTAAATCTGCCAAGATTTGGGAACCTTTCCCGAGCAATCTGAGACTCCAAAGTTGGCGTGCAAAACTAGGAAGAGATGTGTAGGGCAAGCGATAACTTGAGGGCTTTATTTTGTTTACCTACCAATTCAAAGAAGGGCACAACTGGAGAATCTTTCTTCTCAGCGCTAACGGGAGGCAGAGGAAAAATTGGAGGGGCTTCAGCCGGGCAATTTGCACCTTCTCTGCAAAACTCAGACCCAGACTGAGCCCTGTTCTGATGGGAGGGTCTGAAAAGTGAAATTAGGACGACTCCCATATTGTCAGGCTTAGCATGCTCCTCTGAACAGTAGCGTTTCTGCAACCCGTCTTTGCGGTCATCTGTTTCTGCGACTAGCAATTTAATTAGAAATGGGGAAGCGAGCTCCAGACCCTGGCAAATCTATGTCCCCTTCCCCCCCCCGCCTTTTGTTATGATTAAACAATCAGCTCCAGGCTCAAAGTGTTTTTTTTCAAGCCGACAATATTGTTATTACCCAAGTTATTATAGAGAGTTGCCTGCAGTTATTTGCTTCCTAATACTTACTATATCACTTAAAGGGAAACATATTGACTAGCTGCTATGCAAAAAATAACCATCCAAGCATCCTGCAGCAGGAGAGAAACATCCGCCAACCAAGAGCCTCTTCATAAATATCAGAGCCTGGCTGTCAAGTGGGAAAATGCTGAGATATGGGTTTGTGGCCAGCAATCTTGCTTCAGTGGGTTTTAAAAGGTGAGGTGCCTCCGTGCTCAGCTGGGAGTCAGCATGCAGGCGGCAGCTGCATGTGGAGGCACGCTCTGGCTTGCTAGTTCTCAAAGATCTCAACCCAGAACGTTGGCGTGGAAAATTGGATGTAGGGAAAGTTCAAGGTAAAATTCCAGAGGAATGGCAAGCAAGTTATCACCTTTTTTCTATCAGCCAATCTTTTAGACGTATAAAGAAAATATTGGTGGTGATGTTCCTTTCCTTTCCTTTCCTTTCCTTTCCTTTCCTTTCCTTTCCTCTCCCCCTCCCCTTCCCCTTTTCCTCCTTTTCCTACTTCCTCCTTTCCTCCCCTTTTCCCTCTCCCCACCTCCCTCTCCCCAGCTCCCTCTCCCTCTCCTCTCTTCTCTTCCTTATTCTGATGGCTGAACACAAACCGAGGAGGTTTCGTTGCATTCTTTGCATTACAGTCTCTGCATTATATTCCCAATTTCCATCTGGATTTCAACTCCAATCAAAGCCAAACCGATGTGATGGGACATCTATCTATCTGTCTGTCTGTCTGTCTGTCCTTCCGTCGGTCTGTCCGTCCGTCCGTCCGTCCGTCCATCCATCCATCTATCTATCCATCCACCCACCCACCCACCCACCCATCTATCTTCTATCTATCTATCTATCTATCTATCTATCTATCTATCTATCTATCTATCTATCTATCTATCTATCTATCTATCTATCTATCATCTTTCTCTCTTTCTGTTGCTTTCTCACTCTGTATCTATCTCTGTATATAGTGATCCTGCTGTCTCTCTATCTGTATCTGTATCTGTATCTGTATCTCTATCTCTCTCTATCTCTATCTCTCTATGCAAGACACACACACACACACACACAGAGAGAGAGAGAGAGAGAGAGAGAGAGAGAGAGAGAGATTTTTCTTCCATATCGGTGAAAAGTTTGGCTCTAGAAACACAATAACCAAACATAATAGCACCTAATGTTAGACGAGTTCCATCTTTATTTTCAAGAGAAAGCGGTTTCTTCCCTATCGATTTTTTTTAAATCTCTCGCCTGCTTTTTGGTCCCCAGGAAACTGATGATGGTGCAGTTCTTTTCATTTTAATGAAATATTCTGTGATTTGATTCAATGAATGCTTGTATGATATCTACTTGACTTTCAGAATACACTGCCAAAAGTTCTACTGATGATCTTGGCTATGAGTGGTGTTTTTTTTTTTTAAAGAAAAGATTAGAAAAATTCAAGGAAGAATAACTAATTAACACCAAGTGGCCCCAAGTTCTCTATGTACAAAGGCAAGCCGCCTTTGAATCTTAGCTATGAGGGACAAGCCATGGGAAAAAGCTACGTTGTTCATGTCATCCTCCTGAGATTCTGAGAGATATCTCAGGGACTATTGATAAGGGACTGCTAGACTTAATTAAGAATAAACAATACTCCCGCAGAAATAGATTTTCAAAGGCTACTAGAGCTGACAATTGTGGTGCTGAAACAGGTGGGAGATGTAATGGGATGCATCAAGCACAGGAAATCAGGAATCCAGGCGGTTCAAATGAATATATAGATTTATTGTACTCTAAAGCTCCCAACAAGAATCTGAACTACTAATGGTCAAAGCAAATTGGCAGTAGATAAAAAGAGTCAATAGAATTCAAAGTAGGCTGGACTTCGATCTTTTGTGGGCACGAAGGGATTCGAGACTAATGACACATTTGACCTCTCCCTCAGGGCTCAGCCTGGTCATCTCCTACAGGGTGTGGGAACGACCTTGGAAGTGGGGTGGGGGGTGGAAAAGTCAGTCAGTGGTCGGATAAGGGACAACATAGCCCACAGCTGCATAATGGGCAGAGAAAGCAACTCAGAAAGGAAACTTCCCAATTTCTCAGGCTGTAAAAGAGAGGATGGGAAATTTGTATTATCAAGCATCTGTTAATGTAGTCTTATAACAAGCTAGAACTAGTTTAATCTGATATGGCCTACCTGGGAAGACTGGCAGGTGGAGAGATCTATTTTATCTCTAGCATTCTGTTGTCCTTGATTATTTCATTCTTGTTATCCTTTTTGATGTCTCTGCCCTGCCTCATCCCCAGCAGGTGGCTGAAGAAACAGCAAATTACTTTTACTAGAGACTTGATTATAACTTGCAAATGAATGTTATAAGGGCAGCAGGTTGTCTGCACCCGGGCTACGTCCAGATAAGGTCAGTTCCGAAGTTTTTTGTTATGCTCTTCAGTTACTGTATAGTTTTACAGCAACTGTAAAAAAAACTGAGCTGCTTTTGATTTCTTTTCTCTCCCTCAGTTCTTTCCACCTGCAGAGTTTGGACTGCAGTACTCAGTGTATATGAAACGCGTATGGCATAAAACAGCAGGTGTACATTTTATCTAAAGGTAGTCATAATATTTTGCACTGAGCTATATATAGTCGCGCTATACATTTCTGGCTCTGGATTTGTTTCCGTGAGTCCATTCATCCAGCCATCATTCATGAAAAAAAAAGCACAATTCAAACCATGCTGAATTCTGTTTAATATCGCACTTGATACATTGAACATGTCATAAACTTTATTGTAAAGGAAAGAAAGAGGATTTTTTTTTTCCTGGTTCAGAAATGGGATGAGGTGCTGGAGGAAGGTCCTGAAGTATGGACTCACCAATTGCAATTTAGGATTCCTTGAATGAGATACAAAGAATTAAGAGCCGTGATGGCACAGTGGTTAGAATGCAGTATCACTGTTCACTGTCAGCAGTTCGATCCTGACCAGCTCAAGGTTGACTCAGCCTTCCATCCTTCTGAGGTGGGCAAAATGAGGACCCAGATTGTTGGGGGCAAATATTCTGACTCTGTAAACTGCTTAGAGAGGGCTGTAAAACACTGTGAAGTGGTATATGAGTCTAAATGCTAGTGTTATTGTTCTTCCTTCCTTCCTTCCTTCCTTCCTTCCTTCCTTCCTTCCTTCCTTCCTTCCTTCCTTCCTTCCTTCCTTCCTTCCAGTTAAAATGCAATATTGCTGACTGATTTTGTCCACAGCCTGGAGTTTGATCCTGACCAACTCAAGAGTGACTCAGCCTTCCATCCTTTCCGAAGTGGGTAAAATGAGGACCCAGATTGTTGGGGGCAAATACGCTAAACCAGTTAGGGAGGACTGTGAAGCGGTATATAAGTCTAAGTGCTATTGCTACGGTATCTTAATAGGCTCAGTGTCCCCTTCTGTGGTCTGAATCAAAAAGGCCCATTTAAAAGACGAAGCTAGGGAGAACAAGTGCAGATCTTCTCTGCTTTTAGAGGTAGCCCTTGACTCACAACCATTTGCAACAACAAAGTTGCAACAACTCTTAAAAAAGGGACTTACAAGTGATCCTCGACTTACAACCATGATCACATCCTACCGTCAGCTGATTAAAATTCAGACACTCGGCAACCAGCATATATTTGTGACAGTTGCGCCAATCACCATTTTAGACCTCCCCAGCTGGCTTCTGACAAGCAAAGTCAATACGAGAAGCTGGATTTCATTTTGTGACCAAACCCCCAGAGTGGTTTGCTTAACCAGACATGGCAAAAAAGATTGTAAAATCCAGATTAACTTCAGAACCCTGATATTAGCTTAACAACTGCAGTGATTCACAACTGTGGCAAGAGAAGTTGTAAAATGGAGCAAAACTCACTTAAGCACCGCCTTGTTTAGCCACAGAAATGCTGCTAATTGTGGTCATAAATCAAGGATTACCTGGATACTTTGAGATTGTAAAAGATTCAACATTCTGACTTTATCCCCACCCAGAATAATGGCGTTTCTTTGATTCCTGAGCTTTTTCTGTCAAGTGTCAATAGTCTACCTTCTCTAGTAACATGGATGTTTTTCCTTGCATCAAAAATAAAATAAAATAAAAAAGCATTATTTTCCTGGAGGATACCTTAAATTATGGCCATGTAAACGATAATAATGGAAAGTGAACAGCTTGGAAAGACATCATGTAAATGCATGGAAATTTTTGCAACTGCTTATCTATTTTGGGAATTGAATATATAGTGAAGCCGGTGGGTGAACATTAAGATTGTGATGTCTTAATTAACGCCACTGCTTGTCTCTAGGGTAGCTGCAGTGGAAACAGCAGAAGGAGGCAAATAACTTTGAGAGGAGACATTAAGCACTCCTGCCATCCTGCTGGAACATAGCTCAGCGTTGGAGCAATTAGAAACCAGCACCGCATTGTTCAAGACTTGATTGTTGATTGACAGGAAAATAAACGAGACATTATTATTTTCTGAGGTTCCATCCTGCTCTTCCTTGAATAAGGTTTAAAGCTTAAATTGAATTATAGAATAACAGAGTTGGAAAGGACTGAGAACAACTGTCATCCATCTAACACAGTGGTTCTCAACCTTTTTAATGCCGCGACCCCCAACCGGTCGTAAGTTGAGGACTACTCAACCGGTCGTAAGTCGAGGACTACTCAACTGGTGCAGCACCGTTTGCAGAATGGGACTTTTGGCGGGCTCAGCAGGGCAGAGACAGCCTGGACAATTCCCATTGGCTTTTGAAAGCCAATAGAATTAGACTCTATTCAAGAGAGTCTATTCTATTGGCTTTCAAAAGCCAGTAGAATAAAAGGGAGGAGCACAGCTAAGAAAAAGGGGGAAAAATGGTGGACTGCATTGTTTGGTGACCCCCGTGAAATGGTCGTTCGACCCCAAATGGGGTCCCGACCCACAGGTTGAGAACCACTGATCTAACAGAATAACAGAGTTGGAAGGGACCTTGGAGGTCTTCTAGTCAACCCCCTGCTCAAGCAGAAGACCCTATACCATTTCAGACAAAGGGCTGTCCAGTCTCATCTGCAAAACCTCCAGTGATGGAGCGCCCACAGCTTCTGAAGGAAAGCTGCTCCACTGGTTAACTGTTCTCACTGTCAAGAAATTTCTCTTGGGTTCCAGGTTGCTTCTCTCCTGCATTAGTTTCCATCCGTTGCTTCCTGTCCTGCTTTCTGGTGCTTTGGAAAATAGGTTGCCCCCCCCTCCCCTTTGTGGCAGCCCCTTAGAAGAGGAGGTCAACCTATTCTCCAAAGCACCTGAAGGCAGGACAGGAAGCAATGGATGGAAACTAATCAAGGAGAGAACCTCTTTACCCATCCTTACTCTGAGCTGCTTATCATTTATTCAGTCCAGCCTTCCCCCAACAAACAGCCCTTCAGATATGTTGGAACAAATTGTCGCAGAGAGCATAGCTGGTATATCTATTGGGATTT
The DNA here is from genome assembly GCF_016545835.1 of Crotalus tigris. Taxonomy (NCBI): domain Eukaryota; kingdom Metazoa; phylum Chordata; class Lepidosauria; order Squamata; family Viperidae; genus Crotalus; species Crotalus tigris. Next base: position 470,251 of record NW_024100530.1, on the reverse strand, counting down.
GGGGAACTCTGCTTCCAACTCTTCTGAAGGACACTTGGCTGATAACTGGCTCAACTTCAGTAATGTAATAGGCCCATGTATCTGGCCGAGATCAATGAATAGATGTTAAAATTAGGAAGCTATGGAAGAGAGACATGGACAAAGGACACAGACCTTTTGAATAATCTATGTTTAAGGGTGATGGTTAGAATCTTGGCTTTTATGTATTGGAGTTAAAGTATTTAAATTTTGTTTTTTGGATGTATGTATAATTGTTTGATGTTCATCTAAGTTGTATGTTTTTTGTTATTTTTAACACTGTATTCAGCTCTGGGAACCAGGGGGGTGGGAGGGGGGGAGTATTTTATTGTAAAATTTTAAAAACTTTTAATTAAAAAAAAAATTAGGAAGCTGTGGAAGAGAGACATGGACAAAGGACACAGACCTTTTGAATAATCTATGTTTAAGGGTAATGGTTAGAATCTTGGCTTTTATGTATTGGAGTTAAAGTATTTAAATTTTGTTTTTTGGATGTATGTATAATTGTTTGATGTTCATCTAAGTTGTATGTTTTTTGTTATTTTTAACACTGTATTCAGCTCTGGGAACCAGGGGGGCGGGGGGTGGGGTGGGGAGTATTTTATTGTAAAATTTTAAAAACTTTTAATTAAAAAAAAAATTAGGAAGCTATGGAAGAGAGACATGGACAAAGGACACAGACCTGCCGTCTCTGTTCCTAACAGTTGAGTGGGAATCTCTGTAGTGATATTAGCTCTGCGTTTAGTATGTCATGCTTTTGTTGGGCACCTTTTAATATCAGTTCCTGGAGAATACGATAGGAGCGGATTATTCTACTTCATAAGCCTCTTGTTTGGATAAGTTTAGGACAGGCTAGGCTAAATAAGTCTTTTACCTGTGCTGGCATAGCTCTAACATTCTTATTTTCTTAACTTGTATTTCTATTTAAACAAGCAGTGAGCAAGCTTTTGGGGGAGGCAGGCCCTAGGTTGTAGCCAGTGAAGGCTAAGGACTACTGTGGTTGTGTGAAAGATTCAGAAGGAACGGAGACATTTTAGAGACATGGACCAAATAGGGAGTTTCTGGGTTTCATCTTTGGTCATCAAGGGATTGGATCGGATTCCCTTTCAAAACTATATAAACCTATTTTGGGACTGTGCATAGTTTTCATTTGGTTCCTCCCAAAGTAGAAGGAAATAATAATGCGCTATTTCTAACAAATGTATTACTAAATGGTAGCAGAGTCAGAAAGTGTTACAAAGGTTGTGCAAAGTAGCTTGGAGACAATGCAATTCAAGGATCATAGGGTGATTTATCATATTTTAAGTGAAGCCTGGCTATTCCAATATTGCAGCAAATTCATACATTATTTTAGGGTAAATCCAATTCTCCATCTCCCATCTGCTTCGAACTTAGTTCTCATAATTCCTTATTTCTTCTCCTGGTTTTAGGTGAAAACCAATTGCACGAAGGCAAAAGTGCATGGAAACGTCACATTATTTGCAAATATTACTAGATTTGGTCACTCGAAAGCTCCAGTACATAGTTCAGATTATGTCACATTCAAGTTGATTTGTCCTTTCTTGTCGAGAATTTAAGTCAAATGGAAACTATAACCATACAGTGTTGGTTCAGAGTTTTGAAAATAGAAAGGCAGCTTAGTAGTAGACTAGCTTACCACTCAGAGCAGATTTCAGTACTGGCTGATTTAATCGTAAGTATGGAAAGATTTGGTATAGGACCCATGGTGGCACAGTGGTTAGAATGCAATATTGCAGGCTAATTCTGCCCACTGCCAGCAGTTTGATCCTGATCAGCTCAAAGTTGACTCAGCCTTCCATCCTTCTGAGGTTGGTAAAATGAGGACCCAGATTGTTGGAAGCAATATGCTGACTCTATACACCACTTCGAGAGGGCTATAAAGCACTATGAAGCGGTGTATACTGTAGGTCTAAGTGCTATTGCTAGTCACTATTTGGATAAGAGACCATCAGGGAACCCCAGGGCTATAGGATGCTCTGGAAAGTTGAAAAAAAAAATTGAAAAAAAAAATGCAGCTTCTATACTATTGCCAAAGAAGTTGTATGGCATATCTTGTAGTCAACGAGAATTGCACTTGACTTGAGGGTGCATCCACTCATGATCCCCATCAGCTATCCGGAATCCAATCAGTGGTCCATCAAACTCAATAGTCAGCTTGATGAATCGTTGATTTGATTCAGTAAAACCGATGGGGGAAATCTGTGTGCAGAAGAGAGTGAAATTGCCTAGGATAGCCATAGCTTCAGTGTTCTACACGGATCAGCTTTGAACCTGACCTTATTTTACTCAGCAGAAGTCTGAAGTCTGAACAACGGTAGAGTGCCCTTTGCGGCAGGAATTTTGATGGAGCAAGATTCCCCCATCGCGGAAGGAAATGCTACTATAGACCTTTCCGCTCAATAAATTAAGGAGAAGCCATTGAGGGTTGAGCCAATTTGCATAGGCATTTGGATGCCGAGGCAAATGTAAATACAGAGAGTCCTCAGCTTACAGCAGTTTGTTTAGTGACGGTTCAAAGTTTCAATGGCACTGAAAAAAGTGACTTATGACCATTTTTCACCCTTATGACCATTGCAGCATCCCCATGGCCCCGTGATCAAAATACAGATGTTTGGCAACTGACTCATATTTATGACAGTTGCAGTGTCCTGGGGTCCTTTGGTGACCTTCTGACAAGCAAAGTTGAAGGGGAAAGCAGATTCACTTAGCAATCGTATCGGTAACTTAACAGCTGCAGTGATTCATTTAACACACATGGCAAGAAAGTCTTTAAACTGGGGCAAAACTCATTTAACAACGGTCTTGCTTAGCCACAGAAATTTGGCTCAGTTGTGGTCGTAAGTCGAAGCCTATCTGTAGTGCTTCTCCTTCCTCCGTGCATCAGGGGTAAATAGTGCTTGAATGGATGTGCTACATGTTTATGGTTGAATATCTACCGATCTTCTGAGATATTGAGAAGGCAAGCTAATTTCTACGATGGAGCAATTTATAAATTCCAGCAGTAGTTAAAGCAAATCCATTTCCTCAATTAATGGAACATCAACAAAACAAAGCACTGATCGTTGTATATCATCAATGAATGGGTTGCACTGAAATGTTTCCCCCCCCCTAAAATAGATGTTTATTTGGTGTATTTGCAGGCATAAACCTGTTAATCCTATCCAGCTTGATGGAGGCAAGTGTTCCTTCTTTTGAGCCCCCCCCCCGGCACATAGACATTATCTCAATGCTATTTGATTGGAGATCCTGCCGTGATCATGGTTTGGTCAAAGGGTCAAGACAAGAAGGAGAAATGCGCCACTCTTTGATGGAAGCGCTGACAGCTCCGATAACCAGAATTAATCCAGCAGTTGCGACATTATTCAGCAGGTGAACTCGACATGCAGAAATTGAAAGAGGCAAGTTATCAAAGGTTTCTGGCTGTGCGAAATGAGTAGCTGTGTTATCTCTGTGGCGAACACGGCTTCTTCTCCAGCAACATTCCCTTCTATCAATTTGCAGAGAACCCCAAACAGAAAGCATGTGATTGAATATTACCCCAGGAAAGACCAACACGTTCAGGAAGCAGTTTGCAAAAAGCAAGCTTCGCTTCCAATCAGGGTTTCAAACTCTGCTCTTGATGTTTGTTTGGTTTTTTGAGAGGCAACTGGACTTTCTTGTTTTTCTTTGAAGACGTTTTGCTTCTCATCCAAGAAATTTCTTCAGCTCTCCACCTCTCATCCCAGCTTCTTGGATGAGAAGTGAAACGTCTTCAAAGAAAAGCAAAGTGTTTTTCAAGAGTTGCCTCTTGAAAAAGCACCTTTGGGACAACCAGGATCTGGATGACTGAGAATATCCAGAGACACTCTGCTCTTGATGGTTTGGAACCAAGCAGACTGAAGGGTCAGTTGTACCCATACGGACCTTCTCAACCATTCAGGTCTCCATTAGAAGTGCTTCTCTCTCTTCCATCAAGAAAGCTATCAAACAGGTGGGCAACAAAACCCAAAAGAAATCTTTTTCTAAAAAAATAAAATTAATGTAAATCACTGGAATATCTTTAAGAGCAATTGTAAAACATCTGGCCTGCCTTTGATTAACTTCACCTTAATGGTTTTTTTAGCAAGTGCTTTATATGCTGTACATTTAATGCTCTGTTTTATTCTTCATACATTCCTCAATGATTTAAGCATATCTGCCTTGGTTAGCTGTAGACTGCCAGCTTCCACATTAAGGTGGGCAACCTGTTAAGAGAGGTTTAAAATAAATAAATCTCTTAAGTTCTGCACAATTTGAGAGTTTTAGCAAGGTGAACGATAATGGAGAACAAACTTCCTTACTTCTATCTCTGGCCTTTTTCTGAAATATTCAAGTTAAAACACTGAGCACATTCTAAGATTAATTTTCAGTCCAATAATGAAGTTCCCCAAAGCAGAAAGACTAACAAAATGCAAACGTAAAATTTCAATTGGAAGTTGAAATTGAAATATTCGCTTTCTAACACATTTTGTTCCTTTAATAACAAAAAAAGCAATTCAGATATGTCTGTTGTGCTCCTACAAAGGTATAATTTATTATACCATTATAAACATTCACTTGAGCTTCTGATGCACCATCTCAAAATATAAGTTGCAGAAGAAATGCAAGTCTCCAGGAGCTGAAACAATTCTTTATTTGGGAAGCTAAGATATTAATTGTGACCAATAATTATTAATAATGGCACCTTGCTGAGAGCTCCAGGCAAACATGAGCATGCCTGTGTCCCAAAGAGTATAGAATTTAATGGATCTGTTTTGTTTAATGTTCGAAATGTATAAAGCACCATTCAGAATTGTGGTGGTCCAGAATATCGCAAAGAATTTGTTATTTCGAAGGATCTGCTATTGGGAATTTTTTTTCAGAGCATCTCCTGAAAAGGTGAGATTGACCCCAAAGAAAGGCAGGGACACTTTATTTTCTCAGACGGATACATTTTGCACAGTGGATACCTTTTGATGTAGGATTCAGAATTGCAGTGATACAATGAATTAATCAATGGAACAATTTGCTTCCCAGACTTGTTGGTGCCCCATCACCGCAGGTGCTTTTTCAAGAGGCAACTGGACTTTCTTGTTTTTCTTTGAAGACGTTTCGCTTCTCATCCAAGAAGCTTCCACAGCTTCATCACTGGAGCTTTTCAAAAATAGATTGGACAAGCATTTGACTGGGATGGTATAAAATCTCCTGCCTTGAGCAGGCGGTTGGACTAGAAGATGTCTGAGGTCTCTTCCAACTCTATGAGTCTATGTTCTGTTTTCATTCCCATCAAAGACGTGGCCCTAGTCTTTTTCTCCTTCAAATGATCTGATTAATATTATCACCTTGCTATTTCTCCTTTTTCTTTGTTGGCTCCCTGCTTCCTTTTCAAAATTCCTCTCGCTTTTCAGTGGATTTTTGCATCTTGGCCAAGGAACTCACAAAGAAGAGAATTCGGCCTTTCTTAGCCGTCTTTGACCTTTTCTTAGAACATAGCTGGTGATTTTCCAGACTCGTTTTTGAATGGTTAAGGTGAAGCAAGGGGCAAAACATTCATCTGATTTGACTTGAGACGGAGGATGTCTTACCTATCAAATAGCCAGATTGTCAGAAATCAAACAAGTAGCCAGGATTATCAGATGCAACTGAGACCCGAAACTTACACAGAGATAAAAAGTCACCTTAGTTATGGTATTTCATCAGATATGGAATATGATGCCTTAGCAGTGTCAGTCTCAAGGGAAAAAAAATTCTATTTATCAAATTGGACTTATCAAAATGAAGAGCCAGAGCAAAGTATTTTTATTTAGTCTTCCAGGAAAGATGTCGATTTTTTTTCTCCCTCCTTCCATGCAAATTAAGGTCTGCAAATGAGAGGTTTTAATATATTTTACTGATTATATGCAAAGGCACATTATGCCAGTGAATGTTTTCTGTTATGATGAGTCCACTCTTTATTTCACAAAGGGCTTTTTAAAATCTATGGTACCATCTGTCCTCAAGTTATCTTTCTGATGGCTTTATGCCTCTGTAGTTTAAATCTATACAGTATCCCTACAGTGAAGGAGCTAAACAAAAAATTAAAACAGTGGTGTTCTTTAATCAACACATGAAGAATTACTAAAAGCTGTCTGAACAGATGACTCAGTCTTATATTTTTTTTTAAGCAAGTCAGAAAGACATCTTTTTTCCTCTAGGATCTGTTTGGCTGATTCCTTGATTCATCCCATTATAGTGGTTCTCATTCTTATCACACAGCCTAAGTAAGTTACCAGTCATCCTCTTTTTGCATTTGTTGAATTACTTGTTGCATGCTGTCTTTGGCAAAAAACAGATTATGCAAATATAGGAATTGTAGTTCTTAAGTCCATGTTTAGCACTGTATGTTATCAGAACCTGGCTATTTTTTTCACGCAAAAAGCTAGCGAAATTCAAGATTAGGGACTCAGATGCTGTCCATTCAGCCACGAAGCTCTGATTTCAAATATTGCTCTTTCTTGATAGGACCATCTATAATCTTCATGAATATAATAAATAATAATATATAAATAGAGTCCTGCCTGTGCTTCGTATCAAAGTGACTTCCAGGAACTGCAAGCCTATGAGCACAATCCAGACTTACACATGGACAATCTGTTGGAAAATGTTCTAATTTACCAAGGAAAGCAAACAGATGATAAAACAGGAGAAACACATCCGACAGACTAGCGGAGAGCTGAGCAAACAAAGAACAGCTTGAAAACCCAAAACAGTGTGGACTTTTGTTGTACGGCATGATTTAGATTCGCCAAGAGGTTAGTTTAATACTCCTAGCAGTCTATTGCCCCACAATTGATCAATAAGTAAGTTTATTTATTTATTTTAAACATTTATCTAGCTGCCCATCTTACAACCAACTCTGGGAGGCTCCCAACTAAAAGTTAAAACAGCATAAAAACCATAGTAAAATTATAAAACTCATGCACTAGAAGTTGTGAGGATTAAAAAATGTAGGGCAAATACAACTAGCAAATCCAGCTCAGAGACACTGGCCTGGATCAAGCCAGGTTCAGATTGAATTTAGTGACTACATCCTGCGTGGTGCAGAGGCTTAGAGGTGAAGATGCTCCCCTTCCACTCACAAGGTTGAGAGTTCAATCCTAGGCAGTGACAGATGTTTCTCTATCAGGGTGCCAAGAGGAAATATCTGCTGTGAACTCTCATGTAGGCGTCAGGAAGGGCATCCAGCCAGTAAATGCTCAGCTCCATTCAGTCACCCCAATTCGACCCCAAATAAAGGCATTAAAGGATCGTAAAAAGAAAAAATAAAGTCACTCTGACTACATCCAAGGAGTTTATGATGTGTAGTTCACAGCATCGGAGGGCTGGTTCTGAGTAGTTTTTTGGGTTCTGCTTGTTGCTGACATCCACTTTTCCCTTTGGCCCTTACACATTTGACACATTCCAAGTGCAAATGTAAAGCTGTTTTCTCTCAAGTTGCAAATTTGGCAACTTTACTAAGAGGAAAGAAAATCCCCAGCTTTAAAGCAGCATGAAAAGTAATGAATCTATTGTTTACACAGCTGGTTGTTAACTGTGATTCATCTTTTAGACACCAAATGTTACTTGACAATTTTTAGCACAGTCTGAAAAGGATGTAAAGATGCAACTTTTTTTTTTTTTTTAAAAAAATAAAAATAAAAAAGCTTTATTTTGTTCCCTATTATTTGGTACCCTTCGGGATCTTTGCAACAAAATTCTTCCAACCTTATATTTCCTTATCCAGTTCTATATAACAGTTATAGTTATATCGATACGTTATATGAGATTTTTTTATTTTATATTAAAATAACATATGGTGGAGGCCTCCTAGGCCTAGAATGGCCCGCCGGAAGTCTGTCATTTCTGGAAGTCTGTTCTAGGCCTCAGAGGCCTGGAGGTGGCCTCCCAGGCCTAGAACAGTCCACCAAAAGTGCATTGATGTCACTTCCGGAAGTCTGTTCTAGGCCTCCGAGGCCTGGAGGAGGCCTCCGAGGCCTAGAACGGCCCACCGGAAGTTTGTTGATGTCACTTCTGGAAGTCTGTTCTAGGTCTCAGAAGCCTGGAGGAGGCCTCCCAGGCCTAGAACGGCCCATGCGTTGATGTAACTTCCGGAAGTCTGTTCTAGGCCTCAGAGGCCTGGAGGTGGCCTCCCAGGCCTAGAACAGTCCACCAAAAGTGCATTGATGTCACTTCCGGAAGTCTGTTCTAGGCCTCCGAGGCCTGGAGGAGGCCTCTCAGGCCTAGAACGGCCCGCCAAAAGTGTGTTGATGTCACTTCCGGAAGTCTGTTCTAGGCCTCAGAGGCCTGGAGGAGGCCTCTCAGGCCTAGAACGGCCCGCCAAAAGTGTGTTGATGTCACTTCCAGAAGTCTGTTCTAGGTCTCAGAAGCCTGGAGGAGGCCTCCCAGGCCTAGAACGGCCCATGCGTTGATGTAACTTCCGGAAGTCTGTTCTAGGCATCAGAGGCCTGGAGGAGGCCCCCCAGGCCTAGAACAGCCCTCAGGAAGTGCATTGATGTCACTTCTAGAAGTCCGTTCTAGACCTCAGAGGCCCAGGCCTGCATCCACGCAGAGAACCGGATGTTAAGGTATTTGAATCCCACCACTGTATGCACACATGCCTCCTTTGTGGAGCCACCGGTGTGGTGGGGTATCCTGATCAGCTCAAAGCTGTGCCCGATCAGCAGAAACACAATCCAGCCAAGAATAGTTAGTCCAAATGTCTAATATGGATTGGTTGGATAAGACAAAAAATGACCTATTAATTAGATGTTCCACCAGTTTAGAAATGAGTTCGTTTAGAAAGCTCCAACCAAGGGCCAGCTGCAGAAATTTGCAGATTCTCAGAAGACTTGCTATTGTTTCTTTATTTAGCTCTTTAAATGTTTGACACTTTGCTCTCCATACTTTCAAGGCCTGGATTTTGGTTGTTTCGATGAAATGCTAAGAAAAACCAAGTCAGAACTTTAGGACTATCCAAAAGGCATGGGAACTGGGAAGGCTGCTGTATCCCAGCTAAATGCCCAACTTGGATAGTTAGTCAGTTGGGTACTACTCAATAGTAGTAACTGTGAGAGGGATCTTGGAGTCCTGGTGGACAGTCACTTAAATATGAGCCAGCAGTGTCTGCAGTGTCCCTTCCAATTCTTCTCTCTCTCTCTCTCTCTCTCTCTCTCTCTCTCTCTCTCTCTCTCTCTCTCTCTCTCTCTCTCTCTCTCTCTCTCTCTCTCCCTCCCTCCCTCCCTCCCTCCCTCCCTCCCTCCCTCCCTGTCTCTCTCTTGCTGTTAACATCTTTTCTTGCCCTCGAATCCCTCATTCTGAATGCATATTTGTGGGCATGCAATAACAATCTGATTTGAAGAATAGGGGAATTTGAGCAGACTGACCTGAGAAATGAGCAAAAATCCCTTTTTAAAAAAATTATGATGCATACATTTTACTTGCCATGAATATTTTACATTGCATTTTGATCACAAAAAGGTAGGAATTAATCCTATTCATGTTTCTTTGTCTTGACTGCGTGAAAAAAAAGTAATATTCTAATGCTCCTGGAGCAAGTTATTCTATTTTTTCTATTTTTCTTTTGTTTAAAACATTGCTCTTGTCTCTCCTTTATTCTCTCCCCTATTGTCAAAATAGACTCTGTGAGTTCCTGAGGGCAGAAAAGGGTCTTTTTGTTTTTATCTTTGTCTTGCTTACTGGATTTGGGAAAGAAAAATGTACATTGTTAGCATGGCTTATGTTGTTTTATTTTTTAAAATACAACATTCCACTTCTCCTATTTCATTTTAAACAGAGGGAGTCTAGCCAACATGAACCAAAGTTCATGTTTGACAGTTTGTGTATTATATCCAAGAAAATACAGATAAACAATTGTGGAATTTCAGTTTTATTGTATCTGGAGCTTAAATAGCAATTGTAGGCCAGAAGAAATCTGCTTACATTCAAATGTGGTATCTGATTGAAAATATACCATATATGGCCAGATTAAGTAAAAGGTAAAGGTTTTCCCTGCCCAGTTATATCTGTCTCTAGTAAAGTGGTGGGATTCAGCTGGTTCACACCACTTCGGCAGAACCAGTAGCTAATTTTTGGTTGCCCAGGCCCAGATTGGACTTCCGGAAGTGGCATTCATGCAGAGAACCGGTTGTTTAAATATTTGAATCCCACCACTGCTCTAGGGGCCATTGCTCATTTCTGTGTTTTAACCAAGGGAGCCAAAGACTCTTCCATGATCATGTGACTAGCGTGACTATACACCGAGGCACATGGAACGCTTTTACCTTCCCACTGCAGTGGTACCTATATAATAATAATAATAATAATAATAATAATAATAATAATAACAACAATAATAATAATAATAGAAGAAGAAGAAGAAGAAGAAGAAGAAGAAGAAGAAGAAGAAGAAGAAGAAGAAGAAGAAGAAGAAGAAGAAGAAGAAGAAGAAGAAGAAGAAGAAGTTGGAAGAGACCTTGAAGGTCATCTAGTCCAACCCCTTGTTCAGGCAGGAAACCCTATACCATTTCGGACAAATGGCTCTCCAGTCTCCTCTTAAAAACTTCCAGTGTTGGAGCATTCACCGCTTCTGGAAGCAGGTTGTTCCACTGATTAATTGTTCTAACTGTCAGGAAGTTTCTCCTTAGTTCTAGGTTGCTTCTCTCCTTGGTTAGTTCCCATCCATTGCTTCTTGTCCTGCCTTCAGGTCTTTGGACAATAGGTTGACCCCGTCTTCTTTGTGGCAGCCCCTGAGATATTGGAACACTGCTATCATGTCACCCCTGGTCCTTCTCTCCGTTAAACTAAACATACCCAATTCCAGCAATCGTTCCTTATATGTTTTAGCCTCCAGTTCCCTAATCATCTTTGTCTACTTGGATTTTCATGCTTTTGAATTGCTAGGTGGCCAGGAGCTGAGGCAAGTACTGGGAGCTCACCCTGTCTCACTCACCCTGTCTCTCTGGTCTTGAACTCGGGCTGTCAGCTTTGCTGACAAGCTCAGCCTCTTTAATCGCCGAGCCATCGCAACCCAGAATAAGTAAACGCCTCAGTTATATGCAGTACTGTCTTAGAAAGCACATGATTTTTGATCCATGTGTTAAGTTGGTTGACCCTTGATCTCCAATATGCTGGAACAACTGTTCTCATTTGCCTCTATGATTTTTTTACCAAGTCCTCTGAGAGTGTAGGGCAATTAATTTAGCAACTCTCCCATTGCTTCCTCTTACTTTAGCATATAGCCCCAAATCATTAGACTTTCAGCATATCTACTTCCTGATATGTTTTTTTTTTTGTTCAGCTGACAATTTAACATGGGAAACAATGTTCTGCATTTAGCAGAGTAACAATGCCCCACTTAATTTCATTTCTTTTTGCTTTTTTGCTAGCCAAGGCCCACATTTATTTCTTTCATTTGGATCTAAAAATATAGTTTTTGTATTTTTTTAAAAGAGACGCTCTTCCAGAGTTTTCTTGTCATTTATAAATAGCAGTGCTTGTTAATTCCTCCTCAGCTTTTTGCATTTGTCTGATTAGCCAAGATTTTGGAATATAGATGATTTTTGTCATTGTTCGCTGATGCTCACTTATATAGGATCTGATGGCATTCTTAGTTTGTTGCATCTACTGCATGGAACAGAGTAGAAATGTAATAAGAAGAAAACAAAAACATTTTTTGGAAAAGGACTACCAGTTACTCCCAACTCACCTTTCCATCTCCATATGAGAGGTACAAATCTATTTCTCCAAAGCCATGGTTGAATAAGTCAAGGGTTTTTTTTTGAGCTCTTGCAACTCTTAACCATAGCTTATGGAATTCAGTAAACTAAACCCATGTACTAACACATCTTTACAGCTTAGCATGTTGCAAGAACCAGGACTGAGATCCCATATATTTTCTTTCTTTGAGAATCATCTTTCTTTCTAGCAGTTCTTCTCTTCAGCCAAAGGAGGTGTCAATTTTCCCCACTCACTTCACTTCTTATATCAAAATCTGATCCACTTTGGATGCTCCTAGGAGGAGAGATTATTGAGGGTCCTCTGGATGTTGTGGTTCCGGCTAATGAAACATTCCAAAGAACTTCCAGGCATTTATTTTCCTAAAAGTCTTTTATTGTTACAAAATGTCGGCACAGGCACAACGGAGGGATGCTAGGATCTAAGTTCTCTTCCTCTGAGCAGTTAAATTATCAGCATGTTCCCTCCCTAAATTACCCGCCATATCTCACATTATCCAGTTAGTGTGAAGGTCAAATGTTTTCTTCCTCTTTCTTTCCCGGGCTTTACCCCCAACCCCCCTTCTGCTCTGTATTAACCCCATAATTACCAGACAATTCTACATATTGTCAAAAGCAAGAATATACAATATTTGCAGCATTGACACTGGAAAGGAAAGAGATTGGAGGCTCCAAATAGCTGCCACCAGGCAGTGGGACTATTTCCCTTCCCATATGTAAAACTAACTCCCTTCCTTCCTTCCTTCCTTCCTTCCTTCCTTCCTTCCTTCCTTCCTTCCTTCCTTCCTTCCTTCCTTCCTTCCTTCCTCCCTCCCTCCCTCTTTCTTTCTTTCTTTCTTTCTTTCTTTCTTTCTTTCTTTCTTTCCTTTCTTCCAAACATTTAAGAGCTTTTGGGGTCTAACGGTACATGTCCATTTGTTTGCACCTGTTTCGTTATAGCTGCCTCCTTGTTTTGGCAAACCAATTTGGGTCCCCTTGAAATGGATGCAAAGCCGCATGATCACGAATAAATAAAGCCGACAGCAATCAAGGGCCCCTCTGAACCTCACAGCATGGGCTTTTTCAGCACCAGCTTCAGTTTCCAGACCCAAATTATAAAACTCCAGGCTGTTGGAAACATATTATCCTGGTCTAAAAGTTAACAGACTTGGCTCTACCATGAATCAGAGATGAATGACTCAAGCAATGGACTTTGAGTGTAATGGAAGGGCAGCTAACTGTAGTGAATTAATTAACTTGGTTCTTTTTACAACCCAAGAGTGGGAGATTGGCCTGAAGTGCTGAAATAACTTAGCTACCCTTGGGTACCATGTACCTTGACACATGCACAGAAGAGGAATTGCTTTTGTAGCACGGTCTCAATAAATAGAATATAATTATGGAAGGAAACAAGGGGAGAAGCAGCTTAGATTAGAAATATCAGATCTTTGCTTCCCCCCTTTCTTTCAAAAGGACTATCTCTTCTCCTTTTTCCTCTTTGAACTTCCTCCCTCCTTGCCATTTTTTTTGCCAAGTATTATATGTTAAAGTGAGGTAGATTCCACTATTTTTTTCCTTCTTTCTTGTAACAATGGAAACAGCTTAGCAAATTTAAATAATTTTATGTCAAATATGTCTGTCTGAGGCTGTAATTTGCATGCTGTATTCCCACTCAGTGCCATCTGAAGTAGCTGAGATACCTTATCTCACCCTGAAAGCTGGCATTATAAAGACCTACTAAAAATATTACATACGTTTTGCGCCGCATTCTTGGGAGGTATTTGACACAGAGGGTTTTGGGGATTTTTTTTGCTGAGAATAAAGTTAGATATGCTCTGGATAGAGGTAACATTTGTCTGATCTCTCTGATTTTTTTTTTCTGAGAAGAACTTCTTTTAAGGATCTTGAAAACTTACAAATTTTACAAATCAGTATTTTTAAAAAATGGATGGATCTATAAATGTATTGTTTCTGGGTTCAAGAGAACCTCGAATTTTTTTAATGTCTTAAAGCTTCTGTTATGAATTTGACTTCAGGGATACAGAGAGAAATATACAAATCTGACAAGGATAACAAGAGACTAACAGAGTTGGAAGGAACCTGGATGGTTTTCTAGTCCAACCTCCTGCTCAAGCAGGAAACCCTATACCACTTCAGATAAATGATTGTCCAATTTCTTCTTTAAAACCTCCAGTGTTGGAGCATCCATATCTTCTGTAGGCCAGTTGTTCCACTGATTAATTAATGTAATTGTCAGGAATTTTTTCCTTAGTTCTAGGTTGCTTCTCTCCTTGACGAGTTTCCATCTGTTGCTTCTTGTCCTGCCTTCAGGTGCTTTGGAGAATGGCTTGACTCCCTCTTCTTTGTGGCAGCCCCTGAGATATTGGAACACTGCTATCATGTCACCCCTAATGTACTTCTAATGTACTAAGCTTCTAACATACTAAGTCTAGAAGTCTCACATGGGTGTGACCTGCATAGTTTGCTGTAGGATACGAAGTTGTTTCCAGTCCTTCATACTTCTGATAAACTCCTGCCATATTTAATTCAATACTCTTGACCATCCTGGAGAGAGTGTGGGATCTAAAATAAGATAATCAAGAGACATTGGTTCACTGATGTAGCTAATTAATTGACTGCATCATAAATGAATCATCTGCATTCTTCCAGCTGTTGCCAAATTAGAATTCTTAGCAGTCCCAACCACTTTAGCCAGTGAACAATGATAAATTGCATTTCAACAGAATCAGGGAGATTACAGGATTTTCTTTGTTGGAACAAAGCTATAGCCAAAAAGGAAGTATTTCTGAATTCAGAAGACCAAAGCAATGGACAATATGTGTCCAAATCTTCATACTAGTGAAGGGGCTGTTCCCTTCCTCCTAATATTACCAAAAAAAGACATAGATTTTTTTCATTTTAGATATATTTGCTTTTCCCTGGTGCTTCAGCTTTTATGCTGTTGGCACCACATGCATAAAACATCATCAACTTATACTGTTTCTTATGATCAATTCAGGCAATTTGTTGATCCCAGCTAACTATTGTGTAGTACAATGTGACACTGGGTCAAATGGTGATGGAGGAGATGACGATAAGGGATGTGGAGAGAGTTGTGTAACAGCATTACCCTGATAGGTCTTAAATCCTGAAGGACACATCTGGTGTTCCTAAACTTCTACTAGGTAACCTGCTACCCTAAATTAAAATGTAAGATTTTGGAGGAGATTCAACTGCTAGTCTAGTCAGCTTAGGAAGGGAGGAAGCCTTATCTTCACAGTCTCCTCAGGCATTCAAGACAACTCTCTTGTGGCACAATCTCATATGTTGAATGAACATTACAAAATCTCAAGGCTCTTTCATAACTACTACATGCTATAACTACCTTCTTCCATCTTGCTCATTCTAGGTTGCCACAAGAATGGGAGGGGGGAAATGGAGGTTTTCTGATAGGTTAAACATTTCTCTGTCCCGTGGGAACCAAGGTCATTTCCACCAGTTGGATTGTGGAGTTGGGTGTACTGTTAGAAAGCCCGCCAAACTATTCTATTGGGAAACATAGTGGATTGCATAGTATTGGGCTAGGAAGTTTAACTTTGTAATAGTGAACTCTTTGGAGAGAATTTCAGACTTGGTTTCACTTTTGATTGTGCCGATACTCTGTAACCAATACACATGTTCTTTGAGAAAATCCCTAGCCTCAGAGTTCTGTTTTATCTGGTCTCATCTACTGGAACCATGACATCCTGGGTATGGGCATTTTGGTGTAGTCACATATCATGCTAAATTATATTGTGATTCATTTATGTGTGATATTCAGAGACTGCTAAAATGAAGAGTATTAAACATGTTAAGAAATCAGCATTTGTTTCAGCAAGAATGGAAGCTGTTGGACAAACTCTGATGGGGAGCTAAATAATAATATTTTCTGGCTGCTCTTAATTTTGTTGTGAGTTACACAATGTCAATAAAGATATTCTATTCTATTCTATTCTATCCCATATTTTCTACTCTACTCTACTCTACTCTACTCTACTCTACTCTACTCTACTCTACTCTACTCTACTCTACTCTACTGTACTCTACTTTACTCTATTCTATGTCTAGAACTCAGTGGCAGAAACAGTTTCATGCACCAGGATTTTGTTGTTGTTGTTTTTAAAAAATATTTGTTTTTAAAAAGAAAAAGAAAAAAGTGGAAGAGGAAGATTTGCCACAGTAAAGCTGACTGGGATAGCAGCCAAGGAAAAGATTAATTTTTAAAAAACATCTATAGATAATGCTAAAGATGATATGCCAGCATTTAGCCACTCAAGGCAAAATGAGAAACAATGGATGGAAACTAATCTAGGAGGGAAGCAAGCTAGAACTAAGGAGAAATTTTCTAACAGTGAAAACATCCAGTGGAAAGGCTTGCCTCCAGAAGTTGTGGCTGCTCAAACACTGGAGATTTTTAATAAGAGATTGGACAACTATTTGTCTGCAATGGTATAGGGTTTATTGCTTGAACAGGGGGTTAGACTAGAAGACCTCCAAGGTCCCTTCTAACTCTGTTATTCTGTTAAATATATCTCTGTAGGAACAAGAAAGGGGAAATTAATAAATTGATATTAGATAACACATCAAAGTTCATGGCTTTTTCCAGCACACAATTAACTTAAAAATGAACTACTCCTTATTCATATTTGCTTTTCTGTAAAAAACTATTTTAAAAGTTGTTCATATGTTTAACTTTTATTCTTTTCAACCTAACATCTGCTTATTCTTTTTAGCTAATTGGGACTGATGGCCAGGAAAGCAATTAAGAGTTAACTCAGTCTAAAATTTAAAATTCGTTATTTCTGCAGTCTTGGCTTTAATAATTTCCATTAATTGCAGTTTTAAATCCACCAAGCTTTAGCTTATTAAAAATAATATTAGTATGGAATGGGCTTTTTTTCCATTTTAAAAATAACACTTCAAGTGATGCCCTATCAACATCCTATGCTCTTCTTTAAAGTCGGGGGGAAGAATAAGCTAATTATTTTTTTAGAAATACAATAGGATTATTTCACTTAATTTAATATGCTAGATTATGTTCTTAGGAAAAGAAGACTCCTATTAACTGGGAAAGAAAGCTTTAATTTCTTTAACAGTGATTCATTCATAGTTTTGTATTATTTTTCCAAATTACATTATCTCACCACATGTAGGAATATTCTTCCCTTCATTAAACAGTTCTTAATTCACAGTTGGACATATGCATTTTGTTTTTCCTGTGCTGTTTATAAAGTATTTTTTTTCCAATTTAAAGAAAATCTTTCTGAAGAGATATCTCTCTGGGAATTGAGGTTATTGGGGGAAGGAATAGATTTTATTTAGTTCTGCTTATCCCCTTTGCCCTCTCATGTCAGGATTAGCATTTCAACCCAGTTGAACTAGATTGTCCTATTACATCTGGAATGGGAAAAATCTCCTGCTTAATACAGTTCAATTTAACCAAAATCTCAAGCCAGGATCAAATCACTTTTAACTGGTAAATTTTGTGTGAAGAGACAAATTGCTACTCTGCTTAAGGCAGGGGTGTCAAACTGGTGGCCCATGGGCTGGATGCGTCACGCGGAAGCTGTGTCCATCCCATTGCTGGAAATGGCAAAACTGTCCCGATACATTGTGCGACATCACGTGACGTTGCGAGTTTGACATGTCTGACTTAAGGAATGGTCTCCAACAAGGTTTTAAGACAAAAAGGCTAGAAGGACCAACTTAACCACATTGGTTGCTTTTCTCATCTTATATCAAATCGTTTTTACTCAATGTCATATTAGCCTAGTCTAGTGTACTGAGTGTATCCATTTGGGGCAACTACCATTTCCCAGCCTAACTGCCTTGGTTTAGCTAGAGCCCAGGAAAATCTGATTCAGAACTGATATTCACAGAATGTGGAAGAGATAGACCAGAGGTAGGCAACCTTGGCTCTTTTATGACACGTGGACTTCAACTCCCAGAATTCTTGAGCCAGCCATGCTGGCTGAGGAATTCTAGGAGTTGAAGTCCACGAGTCATAAAAGAGCCAAGGTTGCCTACCCCTGAGATAGACAGATCTGGGATGTGGGATGATAAGGCACAATCAGGACCCTGGAGAGCGCCTCTTGAAATTCTACTCAGCAAAAGCGCTGCTATTCATCTCTCTGTAACCAGCCAAGGTCTTAAGTGGACTAGAAAAGTCTGGTGATTCCTCAATTTCCCTCTGCGTTTAGACAGATTTTGGGTATTAGCTCTTCACACTTTCTGAAGCCACTCTTTCTTCAAAGGCTAGGAAATTGGAGGAGCTATAGTGAGTCCCAAGTGAAAACACTCAAATAATGTGAGGGCTAGATCTTGTGACATCAGTGAGATGCTGGATGGTTTCCTGGAATTGAAAGGACTTGGAGCTGCATCACACCCAGAGTTCTTGTATGGCTGTGCCAGTATCCTAACCCTAGACAAAAGCCAACAGTGCAGACAGAAGTGATGTGAAGTTAAAAAATGAGGGTGGTAGGCTAGGAATGTAATAGATCAATGAAAATAATTATAACTAAATACATTGAGGAAGAGTAATGGGAACAAGAACGGGGAATTTCAGTGCGTGATACTTATTATCTCTTGAACTGTATTTCTGCATTTCTAACCTTGATGTTGACACAAGACTTTTCCTATCTTGAAAAAGATCCATAATCTTATTTTTTTTCTATTTGCTTACATTTTTTCCCTTCACTCCAACCAATGTTATGTTGAAATGCTTCACTTTCATGAACCCGTTCCCTAAATTTTCAGCTACAAGTTTTAGAAAACCCAGAGAACATCTCTCCTATGTTCTATTGCGGATATTCTAAAGGAAGCAAAGTGGGAGCTGAATTCTGCAGCCAGTGAACTTTAGCTGACCTGCACAATGTTAATAATGCAATTGCAAAAATTGGTGCCTGCGCTTGATTTATGCCTCTTGCTTAGCTTGACCCCAAGCTTGAATTTAACCATTTGTAGAGTATCTGGATTGATGTACTGATTATAGCACGTATGCTCAATATCCTTTGGACGGCTCAAAATCTTTCATGTTACTCCTACAATCATTGTTTCAAAAAAAACCTGCCTACTATTATGGCTTTTCCCCCACTGCTGTTTATGTATTCTTCATTGTACATTCTGCTATTCAGAGTATAGTGCAGATTTTTCTACGGGGCCTACAAGTGATGATAAAAATATATCTTTGAAGCCTCGCCCTAAACCATAATAACTCTTCACAACCTATCAGGATTTCTTGATAAATGACCTTTGGGCATCATCTTTTCCTGTGTGCCTTGACTCTTTCTCCCAAATCATGTTGCTGACTGCACGGACAGGTAGCTGTTAATGATAAAGCTCTCTACTTGAGGGAGTTCATATACAGCAGGCACAGTAGCAGTGTGTTGTCAGCTGGATTTCAGGATCAAAGTCAAAGAATTTGCAAATCTAGAATGTGGGCAAATGAACCTCTGGATCTCCCAAATGAAATGTCTGGGAAATGTCAGGTAATTAGGCAGCATCAAACAATGCATTTCATAGCACTTGCTGCCGTTCCTCCTCCTCCATCACTATTCCTCCCTCATTTTCCACTTTAAAACCCTTTTTCTTAGTTAGTGGGGAAGTGGGGTTTTTGACCAGCCAGACATACATTGCAAATAGCATGCTTTGATTAAAAAAATGTATTATTCACAAGTAATAAAAAGGCCATTGTGAGAAAGCAACCCTAGAAAAACCCTTAAAGCCAATGCCTAAAATTACCCAACATTAGCACTGCTTGGAGAGAATTTCTGCTTCACCAGTATAATCCTTTGGTTTTCTACATGAGCACCATTGAATATGTTTCATGGGACTTATTTCCAAGTAAGAAAGGGAGGATGAAAGCCTGAATGTTTAAATGCTTGCCTTTCAGTTTTTTTCTCATCTCTCTCTCTCTCTCTCTCTCTCTCTCTCTCTCTCTCTCTCTCTCTCTCTCTCTCTCTCTCTCTCTCTCTCTCTCTCTCTATCTCTCTCTATCTCTCATTTAATATTTCTCTCTCTGTATGTTATCTATCTATCTCTAGCTCTCATTTAATATTTCTCTCTCTCTTTGTTATCTATCTATGTATCTATCTATCTATATCTCTCTATCTCTCATTTAATATTTCTTTCTCTCTCTGTTATATATCTATCTCTAATTTAATATTTCTCTCTTTCTTTGTTATCTATCTGTCTGTCTATCTATCTCCTATCTATCTATCTATCTATCTATCTATCTATCTATCTATCTATCTATCTATCATCTTTTTCTCAAGTTGTTCAGTGTGATGTACAGTGTCTCTCTCCCAACAGAATTTGTATCCATCATGTATTCTAGAGCCATCCATGTAAGTTTATGCCTTTCCTCTCAGTATGAAAGTAAAACACGAAAGCATTCAACCTGCCTTTCATTATTTCTTTTGAATTTCCTGAGCTTCTAACTAGCTTTAGTCTGGACATGTCCTTTATAAGATGACCACATTTTCAGGTTTCATAATTGACCCAAGTTGGTAGACCTTGGCTCCTGTTGCAGGCTCTCAATGTGCAGGAGAAATTCAGTGATGTAGATCTTCCTCCAACTTTCTTGGAAACATACTGTTAATTTTTGCTGTCTCTTGTTTACAGCATCCTTCCCTAAAGGAATTCTTTATCTTCTTTATTGGTTGCCATCCAACCAAAGCCAAAACAAAACCAAGCCCTGGAAAAGTAATTAAATGTAATATCTCTCCCCCACTGTGACTGAACTGCATTTCACACAAGTCTTGTCCATTTTCTCCAGGTGGCAGAAAGTAGTGAACATTTTTTACTGGATTTTGATTTGATTTATATTTGAGTTTCAGAAAAATGAAAATATAGAAAATGTAAATTTACCTTGCATGTTCTTTGGTCCCAATGGGGGTTTTCTATGCTTACCTGCCACAGAAATGTGTTGCCTTTTTCCGAATGGCAACATTCCAAGCAAAGAGAGAGAATCTGAAGATTGCAGTGATACCATAATACATTTCATCTTGTTTATTTGACTATAGCAATGACATTTTGCACCTTCTAGGTCTCAATGAAAAGAAGACAGGATAGCTCCAAGTCTTCAGGGTCCTCCCTCCCTCCCTCCCTTCCACCATCCTCAATTCTTTATTGCTCCTTTTCATGTTAGTTGATCTATTGGACTGATGCTGATGCTGTACATTAAAACAATACAAATGATCAGCTTCTACCACTTTGGGTGTATGTATGATAAAGGGAGAAGAGTAGCTGGTGCATGGAACAATTTAGTGTGAAGTAGCCAGTTTCTGAGTTTCAGTTTCTTGAGGACATTAAGACGCTCTACCTAAGATGCTCTACCTACCTAAATGCTCTACTTTAGCATTTCCAACTCTTTTTAAGTAGCTCTTCTGTGCTTTTAACTGCAGTCTGGCATGTAGACATTCAGTAAGTTAAGCCATGCTAAGAAAAGGAGATGCTAAATATATATCCACTCTATATTTGTCTGCCTGAGCATCTGAAGTTTGATGGTAGGTAGCCACTTTGCGTCCATCGTTAATCCTGGATCATTCCTCATTGTCAGAGCTTCACCCAAGGCATGGAAATAAATCTTAGGAGGTTGCAGCACATGAGTCAAGGGCAAGGCTTAGACAGAAACATTGCTTTGATTGCAGATACCATAGAACCTGAAATAATAAGGTTGGGCTATCACAGGTTCTAGGAACTGGACCAGAATTGAATCATATATTTCCTTCCAGTGTTATCTGTTGACAGGTTTCTTGTTTTTCATTCTTGGTCAATCATAATGGTCCGTTTTGTCTTCAAGTTCCTCATTTTCATCCTTGCCAGCTTTTGCCCTCAAACTCACCTGTATTCCATAAACCACATTGGATGAAGGTTGAATGGTGAATTGGGGAATTGATGTACCTTCTTCCTTCTCTGTAGGGCTTTCAAAGCACATCACAAGCAAAAGGATTTTGTGAATTGATTTAGAGTCTCAAAGGATATAAGGGGAGAAACAGTCATGACTTACCTTTGGATAGAATGAGGCAATTACTTTTGAAGTACAAATTCTGGAAGGGGACAACAGAGCTCTTCAATTTTTTTAATTTTTTTGTGTTTTTTAATAAGCGTGGAGCCTACTCTTACAGTTTTGGTGCTAACGACTATAGGAGCTTGTAGGTGCTTATGTCATCTAGACATGGTATCAGGCTTCTTTTGGTAGATAGTCCTACTGGATATTTTCCAGCCAATAATTGAAGCCAGTACGATGGAAAATCTATTTATAAGAGAACTGAGAATAAACAAGCCTGTGACCCTTGTCTCTTGTGATGGTAGCAGACTAGTGTCCTGGTTCTTTCTGGCTTTGTGAGAACCAGCTCCCATGTATGAGTTGGCCTGTCCCACAATACTGGAAGATCATTTTAATAATAATAATAATAATAATAATAATAATAATAATAATAATAATAATAATAAAGTTTGAAGGGATCTTGGAGGCCAACTAGTCCAACCCCCTGCTCAGGCAGGAAACCCTATACCATTTCAGACAAATAGCTGTCCAGTCTCTTCTTAAAGACTTCCAGCATTGGAGTATTCACCGCTTCTGGAGGCAGGTTGTTCCACTGGTTAATTGTTCTAATGGTCAGGAAGTTTCTCCTTAGTCCTAGGTTGCTTCTCTCTTCGGTTAGTTTCCATCCTTTGCTTCTTGTCCTGCCTTCAGACACTTTGGAAAATAGTTTGACTCCCTCTTCTTTGAGGCAGCCCCTGAGATATTGGAACACTGCTATCATGTCCCCCCTGGTTCTTCTCTTTGTTAAACTAGACAAACCCAATTCCAGCAACCGTTCCTTATATGCTTTGGCCTCCAGTCCCCTAATCATCTTTGTTGTTCTTTTCTGTACTCTTTCTAGAATCTCAATATCTTTTTTACATCGCGGTGACCAAAACTGGATGCAGTATTCCAAGTGTGGCCTTACCAAGGCATTGTAAATTGGTATTAACACTTCATGTGATTTTGAAGATGAAGACCCATAGGATAGCAGATCAGAGCCTTTGAACATGTCCATCATGAGTTTATCCCTGGATAGAAGATCAAGCTGCTGCTGCTTCTTCTCTACCATGGTGAGAGATATATACAACACTTTTCAAATTATGCTAATTATGTTTAAATTTTCACATACAACCTTGCACATGCACATATGCTCATTTATGCAAAGCTGCGCTCTTTGTCCTTTCTTTTTTTGGCAACATATAAATGGTCAACATACTGAGCAAGGAGATGTCCAAATCTGAAGTGATAGGCTGTCAAAAATAGTCTTACCTGGAGCCATCTGAATGGCTGATCCTATTCACCCCCCCCCCAATTATATTAAGCTTTCTCTCTTTACCACCATCGTTCATATCAAATACTTATTTATAGATTAAAAAAAATATGTGTAACTCACTGGAGTCTCATTGGAAGAGAGGGAGGGAAAACCATGCAGCACTAAACATTCTTTCAAGGATGAACCGAGTAAGCCTCTTGTATCTCTAAATTGCAGAGGAATTTTCGAGGCACACTGTGGTTCAAGCCACATAAAAGGTCAGCACACACATATGGAGGGTGTAAGCTGGAGGTGAGAAAAGATTTAAGCTTTTATCTTGTTTCTGAATGCACCAGGATTAAGGCTTGCAACAGATGAGAGCTTTGTTGGTTATATCCACCAAAAATGTATTGTCAAATCATAAAGTACTGTTGGGGCTTTAGACCATTTCTCTACCCTTGACTTATTGTAGAAAAAGGGGGAATTGTAGTAATAGGATTGAGGCAGAGAAAAAAAGAGACACGGACACCCACCTGATTTCTACCTTTATCGAATGGAGAGGTCAAAAGAAGAATGCGTATGAAATGACTGCATTCAATGACTGTAGATCTTCAAAAATATGTATCCCCAGTCCAAAAGAAGTTCACTCAGTCAACCTTTATTACGCATAAGCCTAAAGTGGGCAGGTATGAAAAATAAAAAAAATAAAAATACAAAATAAACTTTCACGAAAAGCTAGAAAATATTTTTTTAAAAAAATCTTTAAAATATGTTAAAAAGTCTAAAAAGGAAAATAAAAGCAAGCAATGCGCATGAAGACCCAATTTGGTCTAGTGGTTAAGGCATCAGGTTAGACAGCCAAAATCTGTCAGTTCTTTTAGCCTTAGGCAAGAAAGCCAATTGGGTGATTTTGGGCCAATCACCAGGAGGCTGTGATTTCTAGTCCCACCTTAAACAGGAAAGCCGGCTGGGTGACTTTGGACAATCACCAGGAGACTGTGAGTTCTAGTTCCGCCTTAGGCTGGGTGACTTTGGACCAATCACCAGGAGATGGTGAGTTCTAGTCCCGCCTTAGGCTGGGTGACTTTGGACCAATCACCAGGAGATGGTGAGTTCTAGTCCCGCCTTAGGCTGGGTGACTTTGGGCCAATCACCAGGAGACTGGAGTTCTAGACATGATTTAGGCATAAAAACTAGTTCTAATCCCACCTTAGCCATGTAAGCCAGCCAGGTGACTTTCCGCCAGGCGTCCTCTTTCAGCCCAAACCTACCTCACAGGGTTGTCATTGTAGGATGAGGAAAATGTATTTGCTGGCTTGAATTATTTGTAAAAATAATAAACATGAGATACAAGTAACTAATTAGCTATCTAAAGAACTAAATCTATTATGATACAAAACACTCTATAACGACAGTGTTGGTGCTCATTAAAGCTGATTTAAAAATCAGTCAAAAAGAAGTTCAATCAATCAACCTTTATTATGCATAGGCATGAGGTGGACGAGGTATAATTTTTTTTTTAAAAAAAACACAAAATACAATTACACAGAAAGCTAGAAAGTACAAAACAAAATTTAAAAAAAGCCCAAAAAGCAAAATAAAAGCAATAAATGGGCACGAAAACTGTAATGAACTAAATCTATCATAATACAAAATACTCTATAATGAGAGCCTAGCTGCTCATTAAAACTGATTTTAAAATCAGTCAAAAAAAAAAAGAGGCTCGAAATAGCTCAATTTTCTTTACTTGATTGGCTGTGCGTTTAAATTTAAATGTACTTATTTTGCAGCTCACCTTTCCTCGAGGGATTCAAAAATTGCAGTTGCAGAATCTCCTCGAGTATTCTGGATAGTTTCCCATTTAGGCATGACCAGATCCTGAACGATGTCAGAAGAAGCTGCCCGATAGGAAATTAATTTCTTAATCAGCGCAGCCTTTGTCCAGCCTGACTCGATTAACATATGTTCCCTTTGTTGAGAAATAGGTTTGTTCTAGAACAGCGGTGGCGAACCTATGGCACGTGTGCCAGAGGCGGCACTCAGAGCCCTCTCTGTGGGCACGCACGCCACCACCCCAGCAGAGTTCGCCAGGACGGGGCAGGAAGTGAGCGAGCAAGCAGCATTGGCCCCCTGGGATGCCCCAGAGATGGCGAGGGACTGGTCCCTGTCACCTTGGTACTGGCCCACCCACCCCAGCCGCACCCAGTCTGCCGTGACCACCGCAGCTGTGACCACCACAGCTATGCCCACCCAGCGGTCATGCCCACCCAGTGGGCCATGCCCCCCCCCTGAGAACACCACAATGCTGATGCGGCCCTGGCACTTTGCAATAAATAAGTGGGTTTTGGGTTGCAGTTTGGGCACTCGGTCTCTAAAAGGTTTGCCATCACTGTTCTAGAATCCCCCAGAGAATGAATTATCTATTTTGGCAATCACAACTAGAGAATTGATTGGTAAATAAAATTGGTAAAACAATTCATACCAATTTTCTCTGAATATAATAAAAAAGCTCCCTTTTTTAATGACCCGTAATCTCTTAATTCGGGGTAGAGTTGGGGCAACTGGATGGAGTTGAGCGTTTACCAGCTGGATGCCCTTCCTGATGCCACACCGAGTTCTCGGAACATAGTATGGAGCATAAATGTGATATTTCCATTTTTTAATATTGGTTGTTCTGTTTAATCATACAGTCTTTAATTTGTTCAGCTTCTGAATCATACTTGCTCGTTCCACATCTGCCTATTGTCCACCTGACCCAGAGACTCCTTAAAATATCTTGAAGTGCGTTTGCATGTATGTGTGTGCCTATGTTGCTAGCTGATGTTTCTATCTGGATCTATGATTATGATTTCAATGATTCTAGAATTTTTTTATACACACAAGACACGGTGACTTTTAATTAAAACAATAATAATCAAGGAAGCTAAAAATGTTACTGATTCCACTCAAGAGGTCTTCTCTTTTCTTGAAGGTGGATACAGAGGACACTATGCACAACTCCTGAAGACATGTGTACCATAGTTTGGAAATAATGCAAGAGAAAGTTGTGTCTTATAAAGCTGATGGATAATTCCCTTAAGGTGAGAATTTAAATAGGCCACTCCTGTGGATTGTAATGTCTGTACAGCTTCATATTATTGTAGGAGATCCTTAAGACCATCAGTCCCTATGTTGAGTAAGACTGTAACAATTAAAACCAATAGTTGGCTCAGAAAATGCTGGCAATCAATGAGGGTTTTGAACACAACTGGATGATGATCCCAATACTTTGTTTAGGAGGATAGTGTATCTCATACGTTTGCAGCAATTGAAGCCTTGGCAGTCTGTCAAACGTAGCCTAATATACAACAATAGATGCGTACATAGTAAAAATAACTTCAGTAAATTTAGCTTCCATATTATCCGTTTCTCCCTCCACCAACTGAATGTTCTTTCCAATGTACTGTTATCTCGATGTCCATCATTCCTTTCCAGGATGGGGGCTGACAAGATGCTCCCATTGTCACGAACGCAGTAAGTTTCAGAAAGTTTTGCGAAATTGTTGCTCTGAAAAAGAGACTTGGAAAGGATTGAGGACACGAGTCCAACAATCTGTTCCAAGAATCAATCCATTGAGGAGCAGATGTTTATGGAAAAATACCAGTCCCTTAAAAAATTAAAAGTGACAGCTACTGGCATCTTCTAATTCCCATAACTGTGGTGAATATAAACTTGCATTTGTTGTCTGAAAAATTTCGATCAAGACCACTGGGACAGAAGGATAGTTCTACCCCCCCCCCAAAGCCACACTCTTTCACTGCAGGTTGTCAAAGTCTCTACCAAGAAAGCTATTGGCCCAAAGTACAGTGGTTTCTCTTTGTTTGAGATTTGGATTTATCAGACCATTTTGGTTGGAAAGGAAGAAATCAAAAAAGAAAGAACTCACGGCAGATATGCTTTGCAATATGAACTCCTGTGGCATAACGAGATCCCAAATGATTATGTAATTACTTTTGTCACTGTAATCCTGTGAGGTATTATTCTAATTATAGAGCACAATCCTTCTTAACAGAGAAATCATTTCAGTAATGAAATAGCAGGTTTGGATTGCAAGAGTGTAGATGACAAAAAAATCTGGCTTCCTGCTCCATTTTGACCTGAGATTTTTCCTATATTTCATCATGAGATTTCTCTTAGGTGTCATCCGCAGCTTTTCATCACAAGGGCGTTTCTGCTTTCTCTTTAATAACATTATGAAGATTGGCTTTCATCCCAAAGGCAGGGATTGTGCAAGCACAGACCTTTAAAACAATCTAGGACTCCACTAATCGGTTGTTTTTGATTCTTCTGTAGCACAGCTCATTGGTGGGGTTTAACATTTTTAAAATAAAACATGTCCTACTTGGTTGATTCTCCATTCACATTCATCCACAGCAGGGGTCTTCAAACTTGGCCCTTTTATGACTTGTGGACTTCAATTTCCAGAATTCCTCAGCCAGGCACGCATGCAAGTCATAAAGGGACCAAGTTTGAAGACTTGCACGCATACAAGTCATAAAAGGGCCAAGTTTGAAGATCCCCACTCTAGAGTCAATAACTTCAATCTGTTTTCTTCTAGCTGTGTGACTCTTTCCTTTCCATGCTAGCTGTAGATGGCGGAAATTCTAATCTGGAAATCTTTAAGTC